>NC_048229.1:76160048-76163118 GCF_002007445.2 Ailuropoda melanoleuca
TTTTTTTTTTTTTTTTGCAAGCTATTATCCCAAATGGCATCTATATTAACATGGGTGGAAATGTGAAGGCACCCTGAGTATGGAAATTAATAGAGTTGGTATGCAAAGCAGGCCCATAAATGTGATTGCTTCTGTAATCTTCACGACACCAAACAGCTTTTAATTCACTGCTGAGAAGATGGAAACAATCATACTTTGGGGGATCTTTTTAATTTAAACTAGACCATACTGTACATTCCAATATCACAGTTTTGTGTGTATCTGTGTTTTTTTTAAATCCCCTAAGTAATTAAGTGGGTTATGGTTGTTGGTTCTGTGTAAGCTAGTAAATGCTAAATGGAACTGGTTGATTATCATTGATAGCACGTTCAGAAAAAGTCAGTGATATGGGGATTGAGGATATTTAAAATTTTAGATATGAATTTGTATGTGAATTGTTGGATCAGCAAAATCTGACTAGCCCCCATCTCAGTGAAACTCTAGGTTCATATGTATTACTACAGTAAAAAAAATACAAAGTCTGGTCTGGTGCTTTTGAGTTCATCTCAAAGCAACGAACATGGGTTGTTATGAGTTAGACCCTGTGAAGAAGGTTAATTGTGCCTAAATGAAGAAGAAAGTTTCCATAGACTTGAGAATGCCTATTGAATATTGTTTGGGAAAATCTGAATTTCCAGAAGAAATAGCAATGTATTGCTCTATTCCAGAGGAAAGGAAAAGCCTGGAGTATTGAGTATTGATGAGCCTTCCCCCCAGGCAAAGAAAATTCCCCCTACTCTCTCCCTCCCTTTCCTTCTTCCCCTCTCTTTCTCCATTTCTTTTATGCATTTCCCTAGGGTTCAACACAAGACCCTTCTATCTCTGAAAATGTGATTAACCAAAACACCATTGAGTGGTGGGTGCTCTGAGAATGAAGGCCATATTGACACAAGGCTACTGTCTGGATGAAAATGGAAAAGAACCGTGCCAAGATCCGGGAAATGGTTGGGATTATTTTAGCGACATATACATACAAGCTGATGTTTTAGGTAATAAAAGAGGTTAAAAGACACCAGGCTAGTAACTCTCTTGGACTCCACTTATGGTGTTTGTACTTTGCAGTTTTGCTTTATCTTTGCAAAATTCAAGAGCTTTGGTTTCCAATCACTGTGAAGTTTTATCTTGCGGAAGGTGTAAACACAGCATAATCAATCAGTGGATGTCTACACTTTTCGCCATTCTGTAAAATTATCTGAAAGTGTTGTCTCTTTGCCTGATGGACCCAGTATATCTGCTCATACCCCAGACTTATATTCAACCAATTTTGGGTTCAGCTTTTAGCAGGCTATAGAAAATGTTTATTCTGTCCACGACTTCCTGCTCTCTTTGTTCAGACAGTAATATTTCCTTTTATCCTTTTTCATCTTTATCCTCAATTCTCAATGACTTATCTTTTTCTACTTTAACTGTTACTAATGGTCACCTCTACTCCTTTTATTTCCCTAATATTTTATTCACTGTTCACTCCAATACATCTTTCCTTCAGTTGTTCTAAAGCCTTTTATTTTCTTCACATCCAAATAAGTCTTTATTCTACTCTCCTTTCCACTAACTAGACTTGCTTTCGTCTTTAAAAGGCCATTTTTCAACAAGCTTCTAGGATCAAAACATGGTATCCCACTATTCTTCTAATGTAACCAGGGGAGCTCTTTCATTGTGTCTTTCACAGTGTGATGCAAAGCCCCCAACTCGTGATAACTTGGACAAAAGTTTCCTGCCTTCATCTCAGTCTTGAAAAATGAGCTGGGAAGATGTGCTTATTCCCATTTTTTTATGAGAAGTGCGGGAAGAAAGGGGAAGACAGCTTGGAAGGCAGAAACTCAGGAGACATCCATTCGAAGCCCTTGGACTCAGGGAGGACTTTGAGGGGTTTGTGGTAGGGGGTCCGTAGAGGTCTCCAACACCCAGAATTCTCTTAATGGATTTCTATTGTTGCTTCTTCTGCAACATGAAAATCATGTGATTCTGGTACCCATCATCTTGGCCCCATGAGATTTGAATAGTGATGCTGGTAACACCCTCCCACCTGACACCCAGTCTTCAGAAGAATAAGTGGCCTAGAAAACTGACCAGCCACTGAGCTGAAGTGGAAAAGGACCAGGTGATAAGCCTTGACTATCTCGTGTTTTGCAAAACTTCAGAACCAACTATTCTGTCCTGGCTGCATCAGCTCAAACACATCTTCCTAGCCTATGGAGAGATCTATGATCGAGTTAGCTAAGGGGAACCATACTCATGACCCTCCAGCTTCTATTAATGGGAGATATCTCCAACTTCCAGTGTCCAGAAAGGACACCCCATTGGCCGTCTAGACACTATTAGATCAGCACTTTTCTACCTCTTACTGTTCATCCTTCCTGGATTACTCTTTGGGGACCACACACACACAGATACACAGAGAGAAATTGCTGCACCTGAGTTCACCTAAACTATAACTTGTATAATTACACTTTTTTAATTTAAATTCAGTTAATTACATATAGTGTATTATTAGTTTCAGAGGTAGAGTTCAGTGATTCATCAGTCTTATATAACACCCAGTGCTCATTACATCATGTGCCCTCCTTAATGTCCATCACCCAGTTGCCCCATCCCCCCACCCCTCTCTCCTCCAGCAACCCTCAGTTTGTTTCCTATGATTAAGAGTCTCTTATGGTTTGTCACCCTCCCTGATTTTGTCTTGTTTTATTTTTCCTCCCTTCCCATATGATCCTCTATTTTGTTTCTTAAATTCCACATGAGTGAGATCATATAATTGTCTTTCTCCGATTGACTTATTTTGCTTAGCATAATTCCCTCTAGCTCCATCCATGTTGTTGCAAATGACAAGATTTCATTTTTGATGGCTGAGTAGTATTCCATTGTATATGTGAACCACATCTTCTTTACCCATTCATCTGCTGATGGACATCAGGGCTCTTTCCATAGTTTGGCTATTGTGGACATTGTTGCTATAAACACTGGAGTGCAGGTGCCCCTTAATTTTGTATTTTTGGGATAAATACCTAGTAGGGTGATTGCTAGGTCATAG
>NC_048229.1:76164695-76169570 GCF_002007445.2 Ailuropoda melanoleuca
TTTTTTTTTTTTTTTTTTTTTTTTTTTTGAGAAAGAGAGACAGAGCACTCGAGTGAGCTAGCAGGGAGGCTTGGACACCTAACCGACTGAGCCACCCAGGCACCCCTATTGTGGTTGCTTTAGATGCAACATCCACTGAATCCATATAGCTCCTCTCAATATACATTTTATTCTCCATATTTCCATTACTATCAGTCAGTAAAGGACAGAGCTAAGATTTGAACCTCTGGAGTTTATGCTTCTAATTTCTGCCTTATTATGCTTCTGTATAAGCGCCAGAACAGCCCCTAGCAAAGTGCTTGCTGAATCCCAGGAGATTAATAAGTTTGGGGGAATAAGTGAATGAATGAATGCAGGGAAGAGGGACTAGTTCTTACTTTGTTAAGTCACACATTGCCCAGGAGAGTGCTGAGTGCTTTTCTCTTCTATGTTTGGTGGGTGGAGGGACCCAAGAATTTACAAATAAAAGCTGAGCCTCTGGGAGTCCTCTCACCACTCTCACGCTCCTGGATGGCCAGGTGTCGGAAAAGATTTTATTTTTCCTCTATGACTCCAGAGGAATCCTGAATAGAGCCTGCCGAGAAATCAGGACAGAGATGGGGCTGCAGAGAGACAAGAACAGGGGCTCCACTCAATCACCTTCTCAGCCAGTTCTGGATTCTTATGCTCAGGATCACTAGAGAAATGGCATCTCCTTAGTTCCTAGGGGATGACTGGTTTACTGTTCTGGGGTTGAGGGCAGAATTAGCTGATTAGAAGGTTAAGGTATAATTGTAGGCACAGGGTGCCTGGAGGCCACCTTTGACCACTTGCTGTTTAACTGAATTAGCATTGGCCAGTTATAGATTTTCTGCTTGCAGAATTGCCTGCAAATTATTCTGAGTCCCAAATCTGCATTCTGTGTGTGTGTCACTTGGGATGTCAGCGTTATGATTGCCTTGGAAGCAATCTAACCAGAGCCTGCTCTGGAGGCAAGGGAAAGTTTCACAAGCAGAACTGCTCTGATATGGAACTATAATATCCTAACCCCTTTGATTTTAGAAAGATGATGTCTGTCAGGGTGATGACTCGCCCATTTCAATTTCTCTGATGTTCCTCAGTCCAGCCATACCATGAACCTCCAAAGATTAATTCTCGCTCTCATTCCTTGGGGTTCAGTGCATTTCAGTGGGCTGGTATTTAAAGAGAAGCCCTGGTTCCATGGCTTTCAACCTTTCGTGCATTCTTTTGAATTTGCTGGTGGGGATAATAATGAGTTTTCTTCAACAGCTTGTGTACGGTGGTTAAGAGTTTGCATCCTAGTATCAAAATTTGTTTTCCCAAGAAGCAGGCACTAAGTCAAGGATTTGAGTGTAAGTAGTTTTATTTGGAGGGTGATATCACAAAATACCCACAGGAGATGAGGAAATAAGCCAGGGAAGAAAAGACAGTGGATGGCAAGTGAGTTATCAAGCCAGATGCCACTGTGGGTAGCTGGGGTTGAAATGCATGTGGAAAGAGGGAGACAGAACACTTGCCTGCAAGATATCTCTGCTGAGGGGTGAGAGAGCTGGGGTATTTGTGCACAGATTCTCATCAGTTACGGTCAAGGGTTGGCTACTGAGAATAGGAATTTCCATTCTCTGCTGGCCCTGTGCTCTGTTAAAACGCTTTCCCCAGGTTTCAGAGCAACAACTCAGGCAAAAAAATGTAAAATCCTGCCCCGTGGCATGGAAAGCCTAAGGGGTTGGGGAGGTGCTCTGACAGTGATCCAAATCAGAGGACGCTTAAGCCTGGATTCAGATCCTGGCCCCACCCATCCTTAACTGCATGATCTTGGGCAAATGTGTTAGCTTCTCTAGAAAGTGGGGCCCCTTGTCTGTAAAATGTATCCTATAAAATATTAAATACAGCATAGGCTGCGGTAGAGATTAAAGGAGATGATGCATATAACAAACTTAGACTAGCGCTCGCCATATAGTAAAGGTTGAAAAATGCTAGCAGTTTTATGTTGAAGTATCATGGAGCATTTCTCTGTGCCGGCGTATGTGGTAGGTGCTTGGTATCAAAGTTGGGGAAGAAGACGTAACTCCTGTCTTCACAGGGCTTGTAGTCTTTGCCTTCTAAACCCCAGACTAACTTCTTACCTTCCGAAATTATCCCTTGTCCAAGAGCTTGTCACATACTTTTATATTTCAAAACATAGAGCCTACATTGTTTACTCCGAGATAAAGCACCCCAAGGATTTGCAAAGACAAAGCTGAGCTTTTGGAAGCAATTGCAAATTTTAGATTTTTCTAGTAGCCAAACTTACAAAAGTAAGAAGAAAGTGGTGAAATTGACTTTAACAACATATCTATTTAGTCGGTCTATAAAATATTATTGTTTCAACAGCAATCCATATACAAATTATTAAATTAGATATTTTACATTATTTTTCTTTTTGGTACTCAGTCTTCAAAATCCAAGGTATGTTTTATACTGACAATTTCAGCCTAGCTACAATTCACGCACTTGGTAGCTGAGCGTGGCTCATGGCCACCATATTGGATTGTGACGGTCTAGCGGGCCCTGAATTCCTTTGGGAAATAATTTCCAGTGGAATATTCTGCTTTCCTCCTTATTATAGATGGCACTGCTCCTTTGCATCTATGACAGTGAAGTTGGTTTTAGCTCAGGCATCATATGAAATTGACTGTTTTTGTAATGAAATTTCGCACATAGAAACCATGGTGAGATTCTTAGCAGGTGTAAAAATCTGACAAAGTTATTTCTTTAACAGCAACTTGATGGAAACTACAGCAGCTGTTCCCATTTGCGTGTTTTCCAAATCTCATTGCCAAAGCGAATTGTTGGCAGCCACGGGAGAAGTACCAACTTACCTCTTCATTTGGGAAATGAAATTAAAACCTCAGCTCATTTCTAAAAGTCACAGATTTGGTAGAAGTTAGTAGGGCAAACACATAAGCCGCTGTTAAAATATTGATGGCTTTGGTTTTCTCAGGTGCTGCTGCTAACATCTGCAGAAGATTTGGACTGCACGCCTGGATTTCAGCAGAAAGTGTTCCATATCAATCAGCCAGCTCAGTTCATCGAGGACCAGGCGATTCTAAACTGTAAGCAACGTCACTTGATGATTCTTTGGGCCTGTTCTTGTATTTGAATTCACCAATGTCTAAGAATGTGTCTCAGGATGTGGTATTCCCTCAGCTAAGTGTTTTCTGATCATTTTTCTTATGTTGTTGCTTGACCCTGGGTGGAAGCTCTTGAATTAGAGCCTTGTCAGCTGAGAGGTGAATAAAGTGGTTGTGTATTTCTTTGTGATTTTATCACATTGGTGAGCATTTCCTCACTGCTCCCAGAAAAGGAGACCACCAGCCTCCAACGTGAGAGCTACTCTGTGCAAAGGAAATTAAATCCATTTCCCCTGGGTAGGTCTCTGAGAGCAAAACCATTGCCTTCCCAAGGATTGCTGTTTTACCGGGATTTCTTGTGCATAGTGTTAGAACGAAAGAATAGTGACAGCAGGATGTTGGTTTCTGGAAAAGTTTAGTAATAGGAATTCAAAACTCCTATTCCGAAGGCTAATAAGAGGTTCTTCAGAAAGATTCAAAACCTCTACTGACTATTTTGCGGAGTAAACTCAAATCCCCCCAAATTCCAATTAAAATATGCTCCCCTCAGAACTGTGGTTATAACCTCTTCCTATTTTTTTAAATAAAGATTTTATTTATTTATTTGACAGAGAGAGAGGGAGCGAGAGAGGGAACACAAGCAGGAGGAGTGGGAGAGGGAGAAGCAGGCTTCCCGCTAAGCAGGGAGCCCAATGCGGCACTCGATCCCAGGACCCTGGGATCATGACCTGACTCAAAGGCAGATGCTTAACGACTGAGCCACCTAGGCGCCCCATAACCTCTTCCTATTTTTAATGCCAGTATCATATTGTTTTATCTTTACGAGGGCATGGAGTGCTTTGCTAAATGCGTAGCAAGCATAGTTTTAGCACAATAGAATCTAAAATTGATGGTAGACAAATAACCATTTAACTGTAAGCTCTTGAGCACCGTTCTTTAACATTTGGGAATGCAGAATATGAAAACAGTGGTTTAATTTGGTCAGATGCTCCCAGGTCCCTTTAGGGAAGATAATTGTGCATTTGCCCCTATGGTCTCAGGCTTGCCTTCCACGCTAACCGCACTCCTTCGTTCCTGTGTTCTATGGCTGGTGTGTTTAAAGAAAAGGAAAACAAGGGGCGCCTGGGTGGCGCAGTCATTAAAGCGTCTGCCTTCGGCTCAGGGCGTGATCCCAGCATTCTGGGATCGAGCCCCACATCAGGCTCCTCCACTGGGAGCCTGCTTCTTCCTCTCCCACTCCCCCTGCTTGTGTTCCCTCTCTCGCTGGCTGTCTCTGTCAAATAAATAAATAAAATCTATAAAAAAATTAAAATAAAAAAAATAAAGAAAAGGAAAACAAGGCAAAACAAAACAAAATAAAATAAAACCATCCTGCTTGAGTAGATTGTTCTGTGAGGCTGGAACACATTTGAAGAGTTGAAAGGAACACAGTAATGAAGATGCAATGCTGAGCATCAAGGGAACTAACCAAGGTGAAGTCCATGAACATCTTGATGCAATTACACCAATGAAATCATTTCGGCAATTAGAGTCTGCAATGACAAGGTGCAGGACTGGCACAATAAGTGAATTCCAATGTGTGATTTCGTGTTAATTTGATCCCTGAGTATGATTCCTGGGTCAGGCCATCAGGAACCCTTATTTGTCTTTTGATTCTTCTGTTTATCAGAATTGATGTATTTCAAAGGGAACTTTGCTTAGGAGATCCATTTTTTCTGGCTCTTCTCCCCTCTCATCTGTTTGTCTCATCTCTCTTCTTCTC
>NC_048229.1:76169797-76181858 GCF_002007445.2 Ailuropoda melanoleuca
AGCCTGCTTCTTCCTCTCCCACTCCCCCTGCTTGTGTTCCCTCTCTCGCTGGCTGTCTCTGTCAAATAAATAAATAAAATCTATAAAAAAATAAAAATAAAAAAAAATAAAGAAAAGGAAAACAAGGCAAAAACAAAACAAAATAAAATAAAACCAGNAACAAAATAAAATAAAACCATCCTGCTTGAGTAGATTGTTCTGTGAGGCTGGAACACATTTGAAGAGTTGAAAGGAACACAGTAATGAAGATGCAATGCTGAGCATCAAGGGAACTAACCAAGGTGAAGTCCATGAACATCTTGATGCAATTACACCAATGAAATCATTTCGGCAATTAGAGTCTGCAATGACAAGGTGCAGGACTGGCACAATAAGTGAATTCCAATGTGTGATTTCATGTTAATTTGATCCCTGAGTGTGATTCCTGGGTCAGGCCATCAGGAACCCTTATTTGTCTTTTGATTCTTCTATTTATCAGAATTGATGTATTTCAAAGGGAACTTTGTTTAGGAGAACCAATTTTTCTGGCTCTTCTCCCCTCTCATCTGTTTGTCTCATCTCTCTTCTCCTCTCTCTCTCTCCCTTTTCTTTTTCTTTTTTTCTTTCTTTTTTTTCTTTTCTTTTTTTTTTTTTTTTTGCAAGCTATTATCCCAAATGGCATCTATATTAACATGGGTGGAAATGTGAAGGCACCCTGAGTATGGAAATTAATAGAGTTGGTATGCAAAGCAGGCCCATAAATGTGATTGCTTCTGTAATCTTCACGACACCAAACAGCTTTTAATTCACTGCTGAGAAGATGGAAACAATCATACTTTGGGGGATCTTTTTAATTTAAACTAGACCATACTGTACATTCCAATATCACAGTTTTGTGTGTATCTGTGTTTTTTTTAAATCCCCTAAGTAATTAAGTGGGTTATGGTTGTTGGTTCTGTGTAAGCTAGTAAATGCTAAATGGAACTAGTTGATTATCACTGATAGCACGTTCAGGAAAAGTCAGTGATATGGGAATTGAGGATATTTAAAATTTTAGATATGAATTTGTATGTGAATTTTTGGATCAGCAAAATCTGACTAGCCCCCATCTCAGTGAAACTCTAGGTTCATATGTATTACTACAGTAAAAAAAAATACAAAGTCTGGTCTGGTGCTTTTGAGTTCATCTCAAAGCAACGAACATGGGTTGTTATGAGTTAGACCCTGTGAAGAAGGTTAATTGTGCCTAAATGAAGAAGAAAGTTTCCATAGACTTGAGAATGCCTATTGAATATTGTTTGGGAAAATCTGAATTTCCAGAAGAAATAGCAATGTATTGCTCTATTCCAGAGGAAAGGAAAAGCCTGGAGTATTGAGTATTGATGAGCCTTCCCCCCAGGCAAAGAAAATTCCCCCTACTCTCTCCCTCCCTTTCCTTCTTCCCCTCTCTTTCTCCATTTCTTTTATGCATTTCCCTAGGGTTCAACACAAGACCCTTCTATCTCTGAAAATGTGATTAACCAAAACACCATTGAGTGGTGGGTGCTCTGAGAATGAAGGCCATATTGACACAAGGCTACTGTCTGGATGAAAATGGAAAAGAACCGTGCCAAGATCCGGGAAATGGTTGGGATTATTTTAGCGACATATACATACAAGCTGATGTTTTAGGTAATAAAAGAGGTTAAAAGACACCAGGCTAGTAACTCTCTTGGACTCCACTTATGGTGTTTGTACTTTGCAGTTTTGCTTTATCTTTGCAAAATTCAAGAGCTTTGGTTTCCAATCACTGTGAAGTTTTATCTTGCGGAAGGTGTAAACACAGCATAATCAATCAGTGGATGTCTACACTTTTCGCCATTCTGTAAAATTGTCTGAAAGTGTTGTCTCTTTGCCTGATGGACCCAGTATATCTGCTCATACCCCAGACTTATATTCAACCAATTTTGGGTTCCGCTTAGCAGGCTATAGAAAATGTTTATTCTGTCCACGACTTCCTGCTCTCTTTGTTCAGACAGTAATATTTCCTTTTATCCTTTTTCATCTTTATCCTCAATTCTCAATGACTTATCTTTTTCTACTTTAACTGTTACTAATGGTCACCTCTACTCCTTTTATTTCCCTAATATTTTATTCACTGTTCACTCCAATACATCTTTCCTTCAGTTGTTCTAAAGCCTTTTATTTTCTTCACATCCAAATAAGTCTTTATTCTACTCTCCTTTCCACTAACTAGACTTGCTTTCGTCTTTAAAAGGCCATTTTTCAACAAGCTTCTAGGATCAAAACATGGTATCCCACTATTCTTCTAATGTAACCAGGGGAGCTCTTTCATTGTGTCTTTCACAGTGTGATGCAAAGCCCCCAACTCGTGATAACTTGGACAAAAGTTTCCTGCCTTCATCTCAGTCTTGAAAAATGAGCTGGGAAGATGTGCTCATTCCCATTTTTTTATGAGAAGTGCGGGAAGAAAGGGGAAGACAGCTTGGAAGGCAGAAACTCAGGAGACATCCATTCAAAGCCCTTGGACTCAGGGAGGACTTTGAGGGGTTTGTGGTAGGGGGTCCATAGAGGTCTCCAACACCCAGAATTCTCTTAATGGATTTCTATTGTTGCTTCTTCTGCAACATGAAAATCATGTGATTCTGGTACCCATCATCTTGGCCCCATGAGATTTGAATAGTGATGCTGGTAACACCCTCCCACCTGACACCCAGTCTTCAGAAGAATAAGTGGCCTAGAAAACTGACCAGCCACTGAGCTGAAGTGGAAAAGGACCAGGTGATAAGCCCTGACTATCTCGTGTTTTGCAAAACTTCAGAACCAACTATTCTGTCCTGGTTGCATCAGCTCAAACACATCTTCCTAGCCTATGGAGAGATCTATGATCGAGTTAGCTAAGGGGAACCATACTCATGACCCTCCAGCTTCTATTAATGGGAGATATCTCCAACTTCCAGTGTCCAGAAAGGACACCCCATTGGCCGTCTAGACACTATTAGATCAGCACTTTTCTACCTCTTACTGTTCATCCTTCCTGGATTACTCTTTGGGGACCACACACACACAGATACACAGAGAGAAATTGCTGCACCTGAGTTCACCTAAACTATAACTTGTATAATTACACTTTTTTAATTTAAATTCAGTTAATTACATATAGTGTATTATTAGTTTCAGAGGTAGAGTTCAGTGATTCATCAGTCTTATATAACACCCAGTGCTCATTACATCATGTGCCCTCCTTAATGTCCATCACCCAGTTGCCCCATCCCCCCACCCCTCTCTCCTCCAGCAACCCTCAGTTTGTTTCCTATGATTAAGAGTCTCTTATGGTTTGTCAGCCTCCCTGATTTTGTCTTGTTTTATTTTTCCTCCCTTCCCATATGATCCTCTATTTTGTTTCTTAAATTCCACATGAGTGAGATCATATAATTGTCTTTCTCCGATTGACTTATTTTGCTTAGCATAATTCCCTCTAGCTCCATCCATGTTGTTGCAAATGACAAGATTTCATTTTTGATGGCTGAGTAGTATTCCATTGTATATGTGAACCACATCTTCTTTACCCATTCATCTGCTGATGGACATCAGGGCTCTTTCCATAGTTTGGCTATTGTGGACATTGTTGCTATAAACACTGGAGTGCAGGTGCCCCTTAATTTTGTATTTTTGGGATAAATACCTAGTAGGGTGATTGCTAGGTCATAGGTAGCTCTATTTTCAACTCTTTGAGGAGTCTCCATATGTTTCCCAGAGTAGCTGCACCAGCTTGCATTCCCACCAAGAGTGTAAGAGGGTTACCCTTTCTCCGCATCCTTGCCAACATCAGTCTTTTCCTGACTTGTACAACCTATATAATTACACTTTTAGTAACACACTTGCACTAGCTGGAATAGGCTTGGTATCAAACAACCCCAGTGACCTAACAGAATAAAAGTTTTTTTCTCATTCACATCATGAGGATGCTGGTCAGGCTGGTCTCTTGTGTAGTTCTACTCCAAGTGGCTGCTCTTTATGCAGGAACTTGAGGACTCAGGCTACTTCCAACTTGGTCCTGCCATCTTGGGCCTTCTAGTCATTCTTATGTCACTGAGCTGGGGATAAGAAAAAGTGTGGGGAAGACACTCCAGAGGTTTAACCACTTTAGCTCAAAAATGACATATGTAATTTCTGCTCATATGCTATTCACTAGTCACATTAGCTGTGTGGCCATGAGTGAGTAAATTATTCCAATCCTCTGAGTTTGGATTATCTCATCTAAAAAGGATAATGGCAGTCCTTACTTTTAGAGTTGATGCTTGTTGATGCAAAAATGCTTAGCGTAGTTATGAATGAATGAAAGATCTATTATTATTACTGTCAGTATTGCTATTGTTGCTGCTGTTGCTTTTGTTACTACTGTTATCCTTCACCTTAGATAGGTTCAATGTCCCTACAATGGCCATCTAATCTGGGCTTGAAAGAAGATAAATCATGGACATTAAAAATCTGGAAAAATGAGTGATTTTAGGATTTGAACTTCATGGACCAGTAGATTTTTTTTTAATCATCTTGGATTGATGAGATTGTACTTTTTAACATTTTTCTAAGCCTGGATGTGGGAAAAAAAAAAAAAGCAAAGAGATGAGATAGAGGGAGAATACTACCATTTACTTTGGCTAGAATATTCTTTTAAAAGATCATTTGGAAAAAAATAAAAATTAAAAAAATAAAAGATTATTTGGCACTAAAAAACAAACAAAACAGGAATAAGGACTAATTACAGCAGAGAAGGTAGTTATTTAATTTACTAAATTTTGTTTTGCCAAATGTCCTTTTTTACCTCATTTTAGTGGGAAATTACATATCAAATGCATTAAGCTGATACTACTTTTTTTGCTATTGACTTTTCTCATACTCTTCTGAAGTTTCAGTATGTTCATTTTCTAGAAGGGCAGGGATAAGTCTTAAGAGATTTCCTTAGGATGGGCTGTATGCCCATGCTGACAGTAAGAAGAGAGACAACACTTCTGGAAAATGTAAAAAGTATGCATACCTTGAGAACAGATGTTGGGATGTGTAAATTCACCACAAGTGTTGACCAGTGTGACATCCATGGCTTTCATAGCTGGCATTTACTGTGTACTCTCTAAGTGTGGAGGGCCCCCTTGAACCTCATAACAGGCCTTAGGGGATAAAATACTCTCATGTGCCCATTTAACAGGTGAGGATACTAAGGCTGGGCTAGGCAAAACAGTTACCAAAGGTCAGATCACTCATACTTGGCAGCATCAGGATTTGAACCCAGGATTCCAGTCCCCTGGCTCTTATCCAGTGTTCTCTAGTCTAGTGTATTGCTTTTGTTGATGTCAATGGTGACACATCAAGGAAATGTGCCACTTCATTTTCCTATCTACTTTCATCAACCTGGATGAGATAGAGAATTTCTGTTGCATTATATTTTTTCTGTTCACAACCAAGTTTCATTCTTCCTCTGTAATATTAAAAAAACACAGGAAAAAGTACCTTTTTCCTTGTTTTGAATAGATACAGTAGGTGCAAGATTGTCCATGACCTGGACTCCTGGCTTTCCACCTTCTCCATGGGTTTCTTTCACCAGGACACTGGTTGGTCACGCCACCTTGACAATGACCTTGGCTAGTGGTCAGGCCATCCATGGACTGCATGGTGTTGCATTAATCATATTTGTACTTAACATACATGAGTCATGGCTTTTGAGGGTGTTTTAATTGACTATAAATCAAACAGGGAACTTGAAAAATGAAGGCAATTAATGAAAAAGCAGTGTGAGAGGTGTTTTGCATCCTAACGTAGGAAATACATCGCCAGTGAATTAAATGTCAAAACAAAGGCCCTTTTGACCCTGCTGAAAAGATTTCATTTGGATGGTAATAAATGGATGAACTTTCCAACTGGCAAGTGGAGAAATGCCTGTTTCCTGAGTTTACACTCACTTGGGCTTTTGTCTATCTATATTTTCTATCCTTGAACATTTCCCAAGTTCTTTTATTTTTGTTTTTAGTTTTAGTGATTAAAAAAAAAACAATGACAATATATTTTCCATTTTCTGGTTGTACTTTGCATTACTAACTTGTATTTGCCCTCAAGTTGGGAGATTGATTAAATGATTAATGAAATGATTTAACCTCACCTGTACTGCAGTCTGCATAGAGCTGAATATGGTTAGAGTTTCGAGTGGTATATTTACTTAAGTTGTTGTGATATGCCAAGGAATATGACTCTGATGTCACAGTCACTCCACATTATGAAGATGATTATACTTCAGGTCAAGATGTGAAACTTCTCCCTATATTTAAATAGAGTCTGTAGAAATGTAATGTTTTACAAGTTTGCCCTTCCACCCATCATATTTGTAACAATCTAATAATCCAGTCAATTAATATTATTAGAATCTTCAAAAATGCATGATATTAACTACCTTATTTCATATATGTAAGGTGATATAGTAAATCACTACAGAATAAAAAGAACACAAATACATATTGGAGAGGGATACGATGAAGTGCTTAGAAATCCTTCCATTGGACTTGGGAGCTATGTCGTGCTTCAAAGAGTGGCAACCATATAAAGTAGGGGAGTAGGAGGGCCTGAGAAGGTGAAGAATGCAGATGGTCTCCTGTGGCATAAGTTTTCTTATCAGCAGAATGGAAGAAATAAATAGACCAGAGAAATCACACTGTCAGTCCTTGGGCTAAATTTGCCCCACAGATATGTCCTGTCTGGCTGCTCAGTGTGGAAGTGTTTAATGAAAAAGTTTTAATGAAAAGATTTTGTTGTCAACATTGAGAATTTCACTTTCAAAAATCTGTAGCTTCTGGGAAGATTAGACCTCCAGAATATCGACCCCAGAGGCAGGCTGCCTGGATTCAAATCCAAGGTTTGCCCATTATCAGCTAAGTAATTTCGGAAAGTTAGAGGAACACAAAAAATTCACTATGCCTCAGTTCTCAGTTCCCTCATTTGTAAAATGAATATTATAATGGCAGTAACCTCAATAGGTTGCTCTGAGAATTAAATGTTAATCTATGTAAAGGGCTCTGAATAGTGGCTGGTCTATAGAAAGCACTAGAATGTTAGCTGCCAAAAGTTAGTGTATCAGTAATAGTAGCTGGGGACTTCCCTGTGGCCCTCCAATCTCTACTGTCTTTCTGTCATCCAGTTGGCTTCCTCATTCATTCTGCCTGCCCCTTATAGGTATCTAAATTCACTCCATGAAGTCCCCATTGCTTCTGAGACTGGTGCGTGGATTGAATGATATGCCACAAAAGACAAACCACATTGCTGTTTCTCTCAAACCACTGCTGTTACTGACAGTAGCTGTTCTTGGTGGTCAAGGAAGCAGAGAACAGTGCTGAGAGATGGAAGGACATGGGCTGGCAGGCATCAATTAATACTCTGAAATCTACTTTCAATGTTTTGAATAGTTAATGCAGGTAACGTGTGAAAGGGGGACCATGTGATTAGACAGTGTGGCTAGCTTTCTAGAAGTTCAGAATAGGAGACGAATGAAAGAGAAGAGTGGGGAGGGCTGGGGTGGGCATGGAGCCATGTGAGAAGTTCTGAGAAGGGGATGGTTGGGAGGTAAATCAGAGAAGAGATGGCAGGAGAGATGGCAACATGATTGAGGGGCACCTATATATGAAATAAAGGAGGGAGCAGAGACCCAGGGAAATCCAAGGGTCTAGACTAGGGAAGACATGTAGACGTTTTCTAAAAGAGATGCATAATTATTGGAGTCTCTCCCAGCTCACTGACTTGTGTGACCCCTTTACTCTCTGGACCTCTGTTTCCCCATTTGTATAGTAAGGGTGTATTAGTCTCATTATACCAGAGCCGTTTGGGTTGTGATCCACAGTAACTCAACTCCACCTGGCATTGCAAAATCATGTAAAATTATCAGCTCACATGATTGAAGTTTTTGTGGCTTGAATCGGCTTTGGGAACACCAAGATCTAGAGGCTCTGATGATGTCATCAGGCTCACCCTCCATTCCTCAGTTCTGCTTTCTGAGTGTTGGTACCCCATACTCTCAGAGGGCTTCCCCTCCAAGATGGTCACCAACAGCCCCAGCCTTTTATTCTTCCAACTTCACAACCCAGAGCATCTCTTATCCAAGTGTTCTGGCAAACCTCTCATGGCTAACTCTTTTGGTCAGATTTAGCTCATGTACATATCCCGGAACCAATCACGGTCCAAGAAGGTGTGGTATTTCTGTTGGCCAGGCCTGGGGAAGTGGAGATGCTGTTCCCTAAAGGAAGGAAGTGATGCCGGGCTAGCAGAAACAGGAGTCCACTGTGCAGGTATTCTGCCCTGTTGCTAAGACCCCTTTCTGTACCAGCATTCCCTGACTGCAGGCTGTGCTCCGTGCATAAGGATTTTTAGAAGCCAGCACGCACCAAATGGAAATGTGTCTTAGGTGGCAGGGGATGAGGACAGCCATCACGCCGGGTTTCTCACTGGTGATGCTGGTGAGCAGATTGCCTAATTAAGACTGTCAAATTCAAAGTGATGCCATATGGCCTCACTCTTCAACCTGTTGAGTATATCTTTGCTCACACAGTTCCCTAACTGGTATAAATCTCTTTTATATCTGTTTTTCTTCAAGAGAGTAAGAATACAGGAACATACGGATGTTACAAGAGCATCTCCTAATTTAAGATATTAGAACCACATGAATTGGGCTGCTTAATGAGTAAGGCATCAGACATAAAGTAGGAAAGATGAACCATGGCTTTAAATAGTTTGAGAAGGCAGAAGATCTTATTATCCTGTAACAGGCCAAATCTATACCCATTCTCATAATTGTGGTGCCCTGTCTGTCCTTTTCATCTTAATTTTCAAGAAATTTTTGTTGGTTTGAAAGCAAAAGGGCAAGAGGTACAAATACTTCCCAGTCAAAATATCCCCAAGTGTCTTTTGTATTTGACCAAATTCACATTCTCCTTCTGGAAACAGAAATAGGATGTAGGAAAAGAAATGACACACGTGGATTCCCAACGATCAGTTTATTTAATTATTTAAGAAACCTACTTTATGCCAGACCGTGCACTAGGTGCACGGGTCACAACCAAACCAGAGTTAAAAAAAAAAAAAAATGCCTCCTGTGTTGGAATTTTCATTCTTGTGAGGAGAAAGACAGACACAATAGGAATAAACACCTACAAACGCAGGAAAAAGAAGACATGAAAATCTGATGAAAGTACTAGGAAGGAAATAAGACAAAGTCATGTGACAGAGATTTTTGGATGTCTGCTATAGAATGGGCCACCAAGAAGTTTTCTCTGAGACGCTGAGGCCTGTATTACGAGCCGGGGTCTACCCTGTGAAGATTGGGTTGGTGAACAGTTAGGCCGAGGGACCACGTAATGCAAGAACCCTAAGATGAGAACAGGTCTTTCACTTTGAGATTCTCTGATCTAGGAAAGGGGCTACCGTTTTATCCATTTAATCAAATCAGCTACTCTGTAAGATAGGATTATAAATCCCATTTTACAGATGAGAGCGTGCAGGTTGATTAAAGGGTCTGACATCTCAGAGGAAGGGCCAATGGTGAAAACACACTCTGATCTCCCGACCCTGTGAGTTCTCTCCATATGAAAAGCTGTATCCAGCTTCCTGCCACAGAAGCACTTCTGCTCTTTTTATTGAAAACAGACGGGTATCCCCGAGGGCCTCACAGGGCTGATGGCATGGGCGCCTGTGTTGGGCTGCTTGCCTCCATCCCTTACAATGGTGACATTTCCCGTCAACCTCTAGCTCCTTGGCCTCCTTGTCCGTAACATGGTGGTTGATGTTTTTTGGGTTAATCAAGATAACACGGGCCAAAGTGTTAGGACACTGCCAGCCACATGCAAGCTCGGTATAAAGGTTGGTATATTTTATCATTTGAAAGAATAAGGCCAGGAAGGGGAATGTCTGCAGAATGATGCTGTTGGAACAGGCAGCGGCGGCGTCTACCAAAGGTGGAACAGAGGCCAAGCTTGGCTCTTCTGAGAAAGAAAACGGGTTCGTCCTACTGCCTCCAGGTCTCTCTTGTAAGTACTTTCATGTTCTAGGGGTACATGCCACCCCACCACCCCCCAACACACACATACCACTCATGTTTTGGTCTCTTTGGGTGAAATGTTGAAAGCATGCTCCCTGAAAAGTATTTGAGAAGGGATTCTTCTCAGCCTTAGATCGGACATGTTTTGCCAGTTAGGGAGCTAATAGCGTGCGTATGCTGTATGTTACACGACTCCACCAGGGGTGTATGGGGCAACCCCGTGTAATAAAGCAGAATTTTTGCAGTAAAATAGATGGATATTTACCCTAAGCAGGATAAATAAGGACCACCACATCAGTTCAGGTTGGGTTTTGTGCCAAATGAGTTACACTGTTGGTATGCAGAGCCTCTTGGATTTCAGAATTGCAGACTGCCCTCCATAGGAGAAGAGTCCCTTGAAAAGTTGCAGTCCTCAGTTCTGCTAAGACATTCAGCTGGCCTCTTCACATGCCAGCTGCTTCTGGGGGCAGCAGAGTGTGGTAGTGGCTCCAACTCCAGGTTCTAGCTACCCCCCACAACCCGCTCCTACTTGTGAGCAACTTAGTAAATGATGTCTTGGCAGGCCACCCCTGAAAAGTGGCCAACCGCTGCACCAGCCTATTTCATTCCCGTTTGAAGCCAAAACAGTTGTCAGCCATCCAGGTTCCTCCTAACTGTGCATGTCAGCTGATTCCGGAGCCCTCCCAGAGGATCTATTTTTGGCTAAAAGTGGTTTTAATTTTCATATGTATACATTAAATCCACAGGGGTGGGAGAATTTCCAAATAAGGAACATTGATTCTGAATAACATGAAAGAAATAATTAGTGCTTGAAAAACAGTTCAAAATATGAGTCAAAACCTCCAAGGAATATGGTTAGCTCTGCATTTTTGAGTGGAAGGAAGTTTGCCGGATTAAAAACAGAAAGCGAGGGTGAGTGGGGATAAACCAGGCTGGGAGAGGGATTCAGCATCACGTTCTAGGCACCGAGGAGGGGAGAAGACTAAGAACAGGAGGGACTGAAGTGGAGGGCAACTGGGATTGTTAGGTGGATGCCTATGGGGATGTGGCCCAGTGGTCACTCCCTGTGTCAAGAGGGGTACAGAGGAGAGGACTAGAACCAAGCCCGTGCCATACTCCAGACGGATGAAAGAGCAACAGCCCTCAGGGGAGGGCCTGGGGCCTGGGGTGTGGCATCTCTGATCAAGCTTCCAGGTGTTCGATTTATTTCGGAGCAAGGTCAAGGCCCTTCTAGAGTGGGTAAGGCCTAAGATAAAGATGTACGTGATTTTTGTTTGTTTGTTTGTTTTTTACAGGTCCTAAGTCACCTGCTTTGCTTTTGGGGGAGGCCAATTCAGACTTTGTTCCCATCGTGTACATTTTTGATCAGGCACATTTTTGTGGTGGGTATAGCCTCCTTGTGTACCGAAGGAGAGGTTAAATTGTTCTCTGTTCTGAAGCACTTTGTCAGCTACAATTACGACTCAGTGACTTTATCAGTTCTGATAAATCCTGACCAACTCAAAATTTTAAAGAAAAGGATTTAATGGGAGGAACTTGTGGAGCTCACAGGTTCATCCAAAGACCTGAATGAGGAGGGCTCAGAAAGGACAGAAGTAGGGGCGCCTGGGTGGCACAGCGGTTAAGCGTCTGCCTTCGGCTCAGGGCGTGAATCCCGGAGTTNTCGGCTCAGGGCGTGATCCTGGCGTTATGGGATCGAGCCCCACATCAGGCTCTTCTGCTATGAGCCTGCTTCTTCCTCTCCCACTCCCCCTGCTTGTGTCCCCTCTCTCGCTGGCTGTCTCTATCTGTCAAATAAATAAAAAATCTTTAAAAAAAAAAAAAAAAGAAAGGACAGAAGTAAAGAAGCACCAAGGGGCACCTGGGTGGCGCAGTCGTTGAGCGTCTGCCTTCGGCTCAGGGTGTGATCCCGGCGTTATGGGATCGAGCCCCGCATCAGGCTCCTCCGCTGGAAGCCTGCTTCTTCCTCTCCCACTCCCCCTGCTTGTGTTCCCTCTCTCGCTGGCTGTCTCT
>NC_048229.1:76181896-76196482 GCF_002007445.2 Ailuropoda melanoleuca
TTAAAAAAAAAAAAAAAGCACCAAGAGTTTCAGCACGGGGAACTCAGAGAGGGTTTAGGACAGTGCTTTTCAGACTTTCTATAGTGAAAAGATTGGTTTTTGTTTCAATGCACCACAGGTTATACTTTGGTAATAAGTAAATAAACGAACAAATAAATGTCAAAACATAATTTTCAAGAAGTTAAAAACATGACTCATATAGAACTATAAAGTGAATACAGGTCCAAACTCACCAATTAAAGAGCAAACCAATAAGGTAAGTCTGACTCAAAGAACATTTGATGAGCTAGGTATTTGTAGGTGATTTAACAATGAGGAAATGTTAGAATTGGTTTGCTAGTTTACATACAGAGCTGGTTAATGTCCTCCAGGACAAGTAACTGTAACCTTTGGAGTGATCCTTTCTGTTGAACATTACTGGCAGCTCTACTATGCAGAGATCTACAAATCAACATGTAATTTCACTGAATCTGCAACCTTCAATATATAGTAAACAATGGGCATGTTGCCCTTAAAAATTAAACTGCCAGTTATTTTACCAGAAAAAAAAAATTCAGGAAGAGCAGAGAATTGCAATCCAGGACAAGCAAGCAGTGACAAAGCCATAGCCTAGTCCACAGCAAAAAAGGGAGGACCACTCTTTTATAGAGGAAGGGGGAGGGGAAGTTGGGAAGACTGTTGTAAACCAAAAGGCCATTGGAGTAAACTGGGAGTTAGAAGTATGGTGGCTTTTCATTGGCTGAGTTTGACTGTCTCTCATTGGATGAGCTATTGGGAGGTGGGGAGTCTTTCTTCCCCCGATGAGATAGTAGAATCCTCTTGATAGAGCTCTCTTCTTGTTGGGTCTGAAATTGACCACAAATGGTAGGGTCTGAGAGCTTCCCCTACTAAACCCCTCAACTTTATGTTAGTGAGGTTTCTCTATTAATTTTCACAAGGTGACTAAATTACGTTTTCCTAGGTAATCAAATAATCCTTGAATGGACCTGTTAAGTCATGACTGTGTATGACATTGAAAGAACATTCCTGCCCCCATCCAACATTTTGCTTTACTTTCAAGTTTTAAACAATTTTTCTTAACGATATAATAAAAATTTTTGCTATGAAAATGAAAATAAAGCAGGGCACCTGGTTGGCTCAGTGGATTAAGTGTCTGCCTTCAGCTCAGGTCATGACCTCAGGGTCTGGGATTGAGTCCTGCGTCAGGCTCTTGGCTCAGCAGGGAGTCTGCTTCTCCCACTTCTGTGCTCTCTCTCTCTCAAATAAATAAATAAAATCTTAAAAAATGAAAATAAAGCAAAGACATACAAAATGCAAGCTTTTAAACTAGACTCAATAGGCATAATATTACTCCATCAAATTGCTTTTAATTGCTGTGTTTAACTTGTCATGGGCCCTTTACAAGAGTTTGGGCACTGGTCCGTGGAGCACACTTTTAGTTTTGCATACTTTTATAGGATTAGCAGAGCTCCACTCACTTTCCAGTTTTGGGTGTCCCCATTCAAATTTTTGGAAGAGAAGCCAGCCAGTAGACGTGGCATTGGGTTGAGAGCCCCCTCTGTGATCTAGGAGACAAGTCCACTAATTAGAAACCCATTCCCTAAAGACAGGGCTTCAAGCAAACAAACATAGGAGGTGTTCATCTAGTTACTGAGTTCTGAGAGCTATCACCCAAACAATCAGGGGACCAGGGCAGTCTGGGTTTTGACCATGGGAAAGGTACCTATGAGCCACCGTGTTGGAATATCATTTGGGCTCCCACGTTTAGCTTTTCCGTCAGGTGGCCAGCTGCTCAAGGTACAACTTCCTAAACTACCACCAGGTGACTCAGTTAATAAAGCACAGTTACATTTAATAAAGCTTATTTCCATAAGGAACGCCACGTTGGTAGAATCTTAGCAGCGTTTCAGAAGGTGGAAGTCAGAATGGATATGTTATAGGGTTTGCACGGAGGGTCCAGGCTCTCATGATTTAAGGTAGGAAACACGTCGGGTAAAGTTCATGATGTACTGATTTAGTATTGTTAGGCGTGGCAGAGCAAGGTTTTTCAGTAAGTCATGCATTCAGTCCTCTAAGTTGTTTTTGATAAATGCCCTAGAGGGCAGACTCTCCCCCCTGAAACAAACAGCAAAGGTTTTCTTCACTTGTTCAGTCTTATTTTTCTTCAGCAAAGTTTTCTGGGAACAAGCATTTACGTCCAGTCGACCCGGTGGTCTTCTTGGTTCTTCGTAGCTGTGCCATATTGATGTGTGCGGTTTCGGTTCTCAGTTCCCGGTCGTTTCCGTGCACGCTAAGTCGGCATTTCCTAACCGCTGCCTCTGCCACACTGTTCTACAGAATGGTGATAGGGATGCACAATGGGGAAAATATTTTGAGTTAGCTAAGTTTGGTGGAACGCTGGGGTTTTGTTTATTGGTTTAACTAAAAGCCCTCTCAGACCTTTAAAATGTGAAAAGTGCATAGTGAGCGTAGACATGCCCCAGACAAGACTCAGAACCTAACCCCTTCCCAGTCCAAAAAGAGCTCATTCCGTCCTCCCTGAACTGCAGAGCCTCTCTTCACCCCAGAGACAGGCTACTTTTCCATTCTCAACTGGGTGCTACGGAAGATCTGCCCCTCTGAGACCCAAACTTTGCCTTTCTTTTGAGGTGAGGGAAAAGTGGAAATATTTTTCTTTCTTGTTCTTTCTCATTTTGCTGAGCTCATAGGAAATAAGGTAGAGTAAAATGCTTGGAAGTAAGCACACATTTAAAATAAGTTCCGTCGCGTAACGGCAGTGGAGTCAAGCTCAGAAGCCAGACTCTCTGAGACCCAGGGAACCTTCCCATCTGTCTCCCTCTCCAGCACCTTCCCTGTCTCCTTTATGCAGGTTAAAAGGTCTCAGGGTGGGTGGAAACCTCTCTTTCATGAAATCCTGATTTAGCTCTACCTTAGGCTTCCAGTAAAATGTTTGCAAATTAGAAAGTCTTTTTCTCTCTCAGTCAAGTCTGGCTTTCAAGACTCCTGTTTTGCTTAAGTCCTTAGGCTGAATATTAAATCTTTCACTCTCTTTGCATTCCTGATTCAACATCCTCATCCTCCCTCAGGCAAAAGATGCCTCTGGCAAAAGAGCAGGGGAAGTGAACTAGGAAAATCTGAAAAGAAAGGCACACAGGCAAATTTCAATAGGATGGTCCCTCTTGCTTGAGGCACAGATCCAGGCTTACAAGAAGGCAGGAAGCCACTGTATAACCATCCAGGAGTTGAGAGCAGAGATTGATTCTGGAACCCGTCCTGTGGGTTGGCGGCTTCAGACAGCTTGTCTGTCTTGGTCAGGATTTTTTAAAGGATCAGGTAGGTGTGAGTGGAGGTAGAGTCATCGAGGCTGGCCATTGGCAGGGGCTCGGGAGACGTGGGCAGCCTTTAGGAGATTTACAACCTTTGGGAAGTTATTGGTGAACTGAGCACAAAACTCCTGGTGTTTTTGTCTTTATCGGTCCAAGGCACCAAGACTCCATTGTCAGCATTTATGTTCTTCTAGGTGTCACCTGAGTATCTGGGATCAAGACATTTAAAAGAAAGTCAGGTCTGATTTTACTGAGCATATTAAAAAGGCAGCGAAATGTATGTCCTGCCTCCTCAGCTGTTCCACGGAGAGGAGCCAGCATTGCCTGAAGCTTAGCAGGCTGGGCACATGCTATTTAGCAACCCAGCTCTGGTCCTCATAGCATCTGTGACAGGCAAACACCCAGGCTCTGGGATCTGAGCACTTGGACTTGGATGCCAGCTCTAACCCTTGGTAGCTGTGTGACCTGGGGAAGTAACTTAACTTCTCTGGGCTTCTGTTTCTTCTAAAAGGCAAGCATTCAATGAAGTGCTGAAGGTAAATCTAAGGCTGACACACAGCTACTGGTCAGTAAATGGTGGTTATTTATATCAATTATTGTTACTCAATGATGGGCTTCCAGACCTCACTTTGAGCTCTGTGAGTTAAAGATATAGTACATACAGATTGTGTTCAGATTCTTCTGATCACTCCGAATATTTTCCATTTTACAATGGGAGGCACTCACCTCCTCAGTGAAACATACTCTTTCTCCTCCTACCCACATGATTAACCCCATAACTGGCTCTGGGCACAGCTACCTGGTTGAGGGGTCCCAATGTTTTTAGTTTATTATTAAAATGTTTGCCGTTACATTTACATAGTACCGGCTTGGCTTGATTGCTTCATATATCGATAGTACTAAAGTGGATACTGAATGGTTTGCCTGCCAAGGGCCTTCATCTCGTTCAGCCTGAGCATATATAAAAGTGATTTGAATGGGAGCGTTTGCTCTGTTATTTTGGTGATGGATTTAGGGAAATGGAAAGTAGCAAATTGCTTTGTTTTTGGACCTTTGCCAGGTCCATCCTGGTTATGGATAACACTTGCTTGGTTGATTGAAGAAGGCCAGCTGCTATCTAATAGCCTAAATCAATGGCCGACGGTGCCGATTAGCAAGCGTGTCATGCTCACCGCAGCGAAAAGCATCTTATAACTACAAATTAATAACTTTTCTATTTTATATCAATATGATGCTGTATTTCACAAGTTGATCAGCCCTTCAATACTAACATTGATACTAAGGTCAACTGTACTTTTATTATGTCCTTGAGGAGATTTAGATACAACTCCTGGCCTCGAATGCAAGAGTCTGTGCTCCAAACCTCAGTCTCAACATCTATAAAACAGATTGACTAATGCACAGCTCCCGGGACCATGAAAATCCAATGAGTTGAAGTCTTTGAGAGCATTTTTAAAACTTTAAGCATTACCCTCTTTAGGAAAGATTTCCCTCCATGTTTATGTCTTCTCTTTCACATGGAATATGCGGTTGCCTTACTCTATGCAACATCAGTATCCAATGTTTTGTTGTTGTTTTTATTCTTCTGTGATATGTTTGGAAAAGGCCCATGACCAGGGGTGACTCAATGGCTGGGCTTCTCTATGACATATGGAAGTGTTTGGGTTTATTAAGGCTTCAGTCTGTGTCTCTGTGTCTTGTATGGGGGCCCNCAATGATGGGCTTCCAGACCTCACTTTGAGCTCTGTGAGTTAAAGATATAGTACATACAGATTGTGTTCAGACTCTTCTGATCACTCCGAATATTTTCCATTTTACAATGGGAGGCACTCACCTCCTCAGTGAAACATCCTCTTTCTCCTCCTACCCACATGATTAACCCCATAAACTGGCTCTGGGCACAGCTACCTGGTTGAGGGGTCCCAATGTTTTTAGTTTATTATTAAAATGTTTGCCGNGAAAGTCTTTTTCTCTCTCAGTCAAGTCTGGCTTTCAAGACTCCTGTTTTGCTTAAGTCCTTAGGCTGAATATTAAATCTTTCACTCTCTTTGCATTCCTGATTCAACATCCTCATCCTCCCTCAGGCAAAAGATGCCTCTGGCAAAAGAGCAGGGGAAGTGAACTAGGAAAATCTGAAAAGAAAGGCACACAGGCAAATTTCAATAGGATGGTCCCTCTTGCTTGAGGCACAGATCCAGGCTTACAAGAAGGCAGGAAGCCACTGTATAACCATCCAGGAGTTGAGAGCAGAGATTGATTCTGGAACCCGTCCTGTGGGTTGGCGGCTTCAGACAGCTTGTCTGTCTTGGTCAGGATTTTTTAAAGGATCAGGTAGGTGTGAGTGGAGGTAGAGTCATCGAGGCTGGCCATTGGCAGGGGCTCGGGAGACGTGGGCAGCCTTTAGGAGATTTACAACCTTTGGGAAGTTATTGGTGAACTGAGCACAAAACTCCTGGTGTTTTTGTCTTTATCGGTCCAAGGCACCAAGACTCCATTGTCAGCATTTATGTTCTTCTAGGTGTCACCTGAGTATCTGGGATCAAGACATTTAAAAGAAAGTCAGGTCTGATTTTACTGAGCATATTAAAAAGGCAGCGAAATGTATGTCCTGCCTCCTCAGCTGTTCCAGGGAGAGGAGCCAGCATTGCCTGAAGCTTAGCAGGCTGGGCACATGCTATTTAGCAACCCAGCTCTGGTCCTCATAGCATCTGTGACAGGCAAACACCCAGGCTCTGGGATCTGAGCACTTGGACTTGGATGCCAGCTCTAACCCTTGGTAGCTGTGTGACCTGGGGAAGTAACTTAACTTCTCTGGGCTTCTGTTTCTTCTAAAAGGCAAGCATTCAATGAAGTGCTGAAGGTAAATCTAAGGCTGACACACAGCTACTGGTCAGTAAATGGTGGTTATTTATATCAATTATTGTTACTCAATGATGGGCTTCCAGACCTCACTTTGAGCTCTGTGAGTTAAAGATATAGTACATACAGATTGTGTTCAGACTCTTCTGATCACTCCGAATATTTTCCATTTTACAATGGGAGGCACTCACCTCCTCAGTGAAATCCTCTTTCTCCTCCTACCCACATGATTAACCCCATAAACTGGCTCTGGGCACAGCTACCTGGTTGAGGGGTCCCAATGTTTTTAGTTTATTATTAAAATGTTTGCCGTTACATTTACATAGTACCGGCTTGGCTTGATTGCTTCATATATCGATAGTACTAAAGTGGATACTGAATGGTTTGCCTGCCAAGGGCCTTCATCTCGTTCAGCCTGAGCATATATAAAAGTGATTTGAATGGGAGCGTTTGCTCTGTTATTTTGGTGATGGATTTAGGGAAATGGAAAGTAGCAAATTGCTTTGTTTTTGGACCTTTGCCAGGTCCATCCTGGTTATGGATAACACTTGCTTGGTTGATTGAAGAAGGCCAGCTGCTATCTAATAGCCTAAATCAATGGCCGACGGTGCCGATTAGCAAGCGTGTCATGCTCACCGCAGCGAAAAGCATCTTATAACTACAAATTAATAACTTTTCTATTTTATATCAATATGATGCTGTATTTCACAAGTTGATCAGCCCTTCAATACTAACATTGATACTAAGGTCAACTGTACTTTTATTATGTCCTTGAGGAGATTTAGATACAACTCCTGGCCTCGAATGCAAGAGTCTGTGCTCCAAACCTCAGTCTCAACATCTATAAAACAGATTGACTAATGCACAGCTCCCGGGACCATGAAAATCCAATGAGTTGAAGTCTTTGAGAGCATTTTTAAAACTTTAAGCATTACCCTCTTTAGGAAAGATTTCCCTCCATGTTTATGTCTTCTCTTTCACATGGAATATGCGGTTGCCTTACTCTATGCAACATCAGTATCCAATGTTTTGTTGTTGTTTTTATTCTTCTGTGATATGTTTGGAAAAGGCCCATGACCAGGGGTGACTCAATGGCTGGGCTTCTCTATGACATATGGAAGTGTTTGGGTTTATTAAGGCTTCAGTCTGTGTCTCTGTGTCTTGTATGGGGGCCCAAGCCTGAACTTTGGGTGGTGTTATTGGTTGGGGTCTCCAGTAAGCTGACTCAGAGATGGAGATTGGTGTGCAGAAAGTTTATGAGGGAGTTCTTTGGGGGTCATCACATGTGGAAGGGAGGAAAAGGGAGCAGGACTGGGTAGAGGAGAAACAGGGTTCTAATGCCGTCTCACCAAAGACTAATCTAATATCTCGGGAATTTCGTAGCCAGGATGACCCTTCAGAGTGTCTTGAATTTGGTGAGAGAGCCAGGACTTCATAATTCAATGGTGATCTGTCACTGGATGTGGGCCATAGGAAGGAAATATGACCTTAGGAGAGAAGACCGTCTTTAGCCAGGGAAATTCCTTAGAGGGGCTGACGGCTGAAGGTTGTCTCCAAAGGCTGGGAAAATAAACCCTTCAGTCCTGAAGAAAAATCTGACAGGTGCATTGCAGCATCCACTACAGTTTGGTAGAAAACAAAGTCATCTGGTACCCACTGAGATAGCCCCCAATAATTACTGTTGTCCTTGGAGACAGACACCCACTTCCTAGTGTTTTGACCTGGCAAGTGGTAAGGAGGAGGCTGAAGACTTACTGCTTCCCCCTGTGATACTGCACCCTGGTTTGTGGCCCCTATACCCCCTTCTTTTCCTAGCGTTGGCATGGCAGCACCCGTATCCACCCTCAACTCCTGAAGCGGCACTCACTGTGTTTTGTTTTCTCTCTTTCTCTTTCTTTCTTTCTTTCTTTCTTTCTTTCTTTCTTTCTTTCTTTCTTTCTTCTTTTCTCTTTTTCTTTCTTTCTTTCTCTTTCTTTCTTTCTTTCTTCCTTCCTTCCTTCCTTCTTTCCTTCTTTTTCTTTTCTTTTCTTTTCTTTTCTTTTCTTTTCTTTTCTTTCTTCCTTTTCCATAATCCCATTTAATTTCTATCCTTCAGGACTTTTACCTTTCAGGTATCTTATTATTAACTTTTCTGTGTGATTATTTATGTGTGTGTGTCTTCTTAGGCTTCTATGGTTGTATTAATTTAGGTATATGTGAGGCCTCAGCTTGTTCCACCATCTTGAAGAAAAGTCTTTATAGTATTATAAAGCAGATGCATTTTAATGTGTAAAAATATAAATATTTTTTCTAAATAGAAGATGGACATAACATTTTTAGTGATTTTTTAAAAAATTGAATAGACTACAATTTTCTAACAGAGTATGATAAAGAAAATGCCAAGATCATTAAAACAATTCTCTTGACCCATCCATCCAAAGTCTTGAGAGTGAAGGCAGAAGCCATCTCAGGAATTTGAAAGCGGACATTAATTTGGACATACTGGAGCACGTGACGTTTGAAGGTGTGTTGGGCTGGTGACCCTCAACACTTGGAAGGGGGAGGCCGGCTGCTTTTGGCAACGTTAACAAACTTTACCCCTGCTCACATGCTCTTCCCTTTGCTCCTGGTATTACATAATTCCATCTGAGCTCTCCAGGAAGAGTAAATGCTCGAGTTGAGAAAGACTTCCCGAAAAAGAAATACATTTAATCAATATCTGTGTCAATGATGATTGGTATATAAAGTCGCCTAAGGACAAACCATACCCTCCTGTAGGTTTGCTTTGCTTTTCTTTTACCACATTTGATAGTGTGTTCTACAGATCCACTCTATATTTAAAACTTCCAGAGTTAAAAAAAAAAATGGATACAAATTTTTTATGTACAAGTATGCTACTCAGAGCACAATTCATTATATGGAAAATTCAGAAACAACTCATGGAAAAGTTACATAAATTCTGATACACCCATATGATTGAATATTATGTAGCCCTGAAAATACATTTCTGAAAAATATTTAAAGACACGAGAAAATGTCACAACCAAATGCTAAATGGAAAAAGCAATACACAAGACAATATAAATGTAAAACCAATTAGATCGGAAATGCTGTAGTTCTTTTTAAAAAGCCTGCTAGAATATACTCCCTCTGGAAATTCTTCAACATTAATATTAGGGCTATTTATTAAATATTATTTCGTTAAATATTTTATTTTTTTGTAACCTAATGAGTACATGAGGGTTTATCATATAACTATTTTCTTCACAAAATGTTTATTTTTGAAAGCAAAAGAAAATCACAATGTATATCCTTCACAAACTTCCACACCTTGGATATTTGCTCATCCTTCTTTCTGTCCCTGAGTCTCTCTTCATTGTTGGCACCATCTGTTGGGTGGAGCCCCCTAGGGGGGCAGCACTGCAGGCCTGACAATTCTTGGCCAATCCATGCTCTTCTGCTGCTAATGGTGTGACCACAGGCAAGTTACCTGTAACTTCTCTGAACCTCAATTTTCTAATTTGTAAGATGGGCACAGTAATCATACCCGTTCCTACTTATCTGCTGTAGATTAAATGAAGTAATGCATAAAGTGCAGAGCACAGTAAGGAGCACACACTAAGCACGAAACCAGTGTTTGCCGGGATCACTATAAGCACTGTTGTCCTTATTATTAGCCATCACGTGTTGTGTTTTCAAGACAAGAAGTGATTAGCTAGAGGCAAGAAAAAAATGACCGAAAAGCATTTCCAGCCCCTTAACTCCTCCCCCCTTGCATCAGACCCAGGAGATGCTGAGGCACACGGGGCGTGGGGCGTCATTTAGCTACAAACACAAAGTCACAGAGCAAGTCTCCTTTCCTCCTCTTGTTTTCCCTGTTGCATTTCTGCATGGTGTCTACTCTAGCATGTGTTCTCCTTAAAAGCAGACTTGGGAGGAGTGGGAGGTGGTTATGCTCCATTTTAGGAGGAACATTTGACAGAAGTAAATAGCTGTAAAATATAAACAGGTTAACATTTTGTTATTTTGATTTCAATATTAAATTTGATTATTATGTAACTTGTGTTTGTGTTTGAGAATTAGATTCCTGAATGTTGTCCTGGCCTACAGAATTTTCTAGATAGACATTCTGGATTGGTGTTTTAGTATTTTCTTCACAAAAATAACACCATATACATTAAAAATATATAGAAGCCTGGAAAATAATATGTCAAAGTATTAGCAGAGGTTATTTCTGGGTGGTTGGATTATAGGCAATATGCACTTTTTTCTTTGACTTTCTTGCCCTGTCCTCCTTTACAGTGAAGCTATATTATTTTTATTTTATAAAAAAATGATGTTACTTAAAAAAAATCCCCTAATAATAAGCTATAGAGAAATACCTTAAGTTCAGCGCACTTGATTAGAAAAGCCTGAATACACACACACACACAGATTTTTTTTTTCCCTTACACAAGATTCACACTAGAACTTTAAAAAAAATAACTAGCAGGAATTCCCAGAGCATGTAAATTATGATTCATTTTACACTTCTGTTTTCGTAAGTACTGCCATGGTGTGAAGTAAGTTACCTTAGTGTTACAACCATATTAACAGTATATAATAAGTGCTAACCTTTACTAGGAGAATATTACCAGGGGCAGGCAAGGTCCAAGTGCCGCGCCATGAATGGTCTCAGCCCCCTCTGAGGCGGGTACTAATATCATCCCCATTTGACAGATGTGGAGACCAGGCACAGGGTCACTGACTTGCTAAGGTCACATAGATTCAATCCAGGCAATTTGGCTCCAGAGCCTCTGCTGTCTCTGACCAATAGGCACACATGTTAGGCCAACCTGTCCAGCCACAGGTTAGCCAGGCAGCCGTCCCCAGCGGTCACTTCTGCGGGATGTGGCTGGAGGATCCCCAGCGTTCTCTCACTTCCTGACCATGCTGGAGAAAATGTGCACAGGGACTTAGGGTAATTTTTATTTTCCTCGGCTTCTTTCCTACCTTCCAGCCTCCTTTCTCTTTCTTCCTCCCCCCTCTTCCTCTTCCGCTCTTTCTCCCTTGCTTCCTTCCTCACTTCTTTCCTTCTTCTTTTTGAAAACACAAACCAAAAGGGCATACCAGATCTGGTATTTAATTTTTAAAAACCTACTCATACTCTTAGTAGGATTTTTACCAAGCCATTTTGTTTTCTGTTCACTCTTTCTGTATGAATAATGCCTGCTCTCTTTTTTGGATAATAGGAAGAAATATAATGTTTTGATTTTTTTAAATGAAACTGTTTAAGTGAAGGATGGATGTGTAAGCCTGCCATTTTTAATGGAAGGATTCAATAAATTCTAGACTTTGCCTCTAATGTTAGAGGTCTAAAGAGATCTGTCCTATGAGAGAGTTCACTAATTTCAATTATCTGAGTTTTATTATCACCTTCTGTGGGTCGGAGAGACAGGGTTTTATAGAATGCTGTCACCTGAGGCTATGACAATGGGGTTTCACACCATTAAATCCAGAAAGCAGAAGAGAAAGGATAAGAAATGAGAGGGTTTAAAAGACATGCTAGTTTCATCGTGACAAATGTGACCTACTGAGCAGCTATGAGGAGTAAAAGCAGGGAATGCCCACTCATGACCCCTGCCACTGCATGGGAACTGCTTCTATGAATAATTCATTTCATATTAATTATTACTAGCATCATCATCGTATCCCTGCAATTAGATTCAGTAGCAGGAAAAAGTGCAGGCAGCATGACGTACATAAAGTTTGCAGACTTGAGTGTGTATCGGAATCACAGATTGGGGGGAAATGTGTATGCAAAATGCAGGTTGCCTGGCCTCATGCTCAGTTCAGACTGAGTATGGGGTGGAACCCGGGAATCTGCATCCTTGTCAAACATCTCCGTTGATTCTGACACAGGGGGTGTGAGGAGTATACTGAGAAACACGGGTGCTAAGTTTATGTGTGCTTTGTCACCTGTTCATCTAGACACCATGCATCTTTCCATCAGCTCTGGGGCACAGTGTTTAGTCTAAATTTGTTTCTCATCTGTATGAGGGGATAATAGGTCCACACTATGCTCACAGAGCTGCTGTGAGGATTAAGTAAGAGCATGCCAGGGGCAGGACAGCCTCTAACATTCTTCATGCTGTCCTTAGAGAGCACGGGGGAGGCGTGTCCACCATGCTAATTGTCTGGGTCATTGCATGCCTCCTGTCCTTGCTCTGTGCCTGGGACTGTGTTGGGGCTCCATGAACACAGCATATTGCTCAAAGAGCTCACTGCTTGGAGCCCAACTACTTGGGTCCAAATCTAGACTTTTCAATTTAATCTTGGGCAAATTATTTAACCTCCTATTTAACTGGTGCCTCAGTTTCCTCTTCTGTAAAATAAGTATAATTATAATACCCCCATCTTAGATTCTTTGGGGGTGTATTTAAAAATTACTATAAATAAAACTCTTTGAACAGTGTCAGGCCAATAATAAAGTGTCATGTAAGTGTTAAATAAATAAATACGAGCCTTGTTGATCAAATTCATGCATGTAAACATGCTAAGTTTCTTTCCTTTTCCCTCTCTATTTCCAACATAATGCAGAGGTATTCCAGTACCTGACAGACTTCAAGTAGAGTCCACATTTCAGAGCCTCTGTGCCTGGGGGGAGGAAATCTGTAGGTACTCCATGGGTTTGGCAGTCAGCAGACTTGTGCAGCTGAGGAAGGGAGGCTCCTTGGGGCGGGGGTGTTAGAAGAGATAGCTGGATTCAGCTCTTCTAACTAGGAGAGCTGACAAGTAACAAAATGAGATTCCCTCAGTTGTCTGATGCAGCAAAGCAAGATATTTAGTTAATAGCAGCAACCTGGTGCCTATAATTCTCAAGTCTGCGGGAGGCATATTATGTTGCCCAGGATAAGCAGAGGGATGGAGGAGGGAAGTAAGAAAAGTCAGGGGGAATCTATTTCCCAGGCTCCTCGTTGTAGTATTTGACTCACCTAAAGTTAACCCTGATAGAACATTGGCTCAGAAATATCATCACTGAAATAAATGCGTTAAATTGAAACTCTGACTGCCCCGATTCATCTGTTATGCAATTGAACTGGGAACAGCTCAGGCTTAAAAGGCGTCTCCAAGTTTTTCTCAGCCAACAAGACTTAGGCCACTTTGTTTTCTCAGATTGTTCAGCCTTGTCCAATTTTTGGATGAAAGTCCTTTGGGTACTTCAGCGGCCGTACCATTTTTCCTCCAGTCATTGATTTAAAATATAAAAGCGGAAGCCGTGGAAAAAAAACCCCCAAAGTTCCTTCACATCTTTATTTTCTAGCCAACTATGGCTTCAGTCTAAAGCTCTCTCTTTTAGGGAGAAAATCCCATTCGTACATTTTCTCTTGTTTGGCTGGACTTACCCACAGATTCTTGGGTGATACTCAGGAGGCTGCTGTGTTTTGGCTGTGTGTTGGAATTTTTCTTCTGAGACTATATATAGCTGTAGAAGGGTGGTGTTGTTCAGCTCTTTCTCAACCTAGAGCTAACTCACCCTTTTGCAAGAGACGAATACAGAGACCATAACATTTTGAGAATGATTTTTTGCTTTGCATTGTAATTCATTTTAATATAAAATTTATTTCCATAGTTTGGTTACAAAGGCAATACATTGTAGAAACTTTGGTTATTCCAGAAAAAGCACAAAGAAGGAAATAAAACCATAAAAGAATCACTAAGAAATAACAAGGTTTATGGGTTTTTTTCCTATTTATCCATATTTCCATTTATTCTTCTGTGAACCCTTCTACCCATCCATCCATCCATCCACCCACCTTCCAGGTATCCATCTATTCACCTTTCTATCTATTCACCCCTTCATACTTTCACTCATCCTAGGAAGAAATAATAGTACCATAAGAGTATGGTATGGTGGTAATAAATACAGGCTTTTCAGTGACGTGCTTTGTGCATTCAAATCCTGACTGTACCAAGCACTTTCTATGTAACCTTGGACAAGTTTTTATGGCTTCTTTCCTCCCTTATAAAATGACATTAATAATAGTGCCTCCTCATACATTGTGTCAGGATTTAATGATAGAATCCATATAAGATGACTGGTAAAGTGCCTGACATAAAGGAAGTTCTCAATAAATATTAGTTATCCTTATCATTAGTATTACTCTGGCTTACTTATGGAGTTACTGGGCTCTGAGAAGAAAACATATAAAAAATACTTAATTCAATGTCTAGGTATTATGATTATAAATGCAGTAATAAATATACAAATGTGTATTTTGTTTGTGTTACTGATATCCATCTGTTCCATAAACTCATTTTAAATGCTACTTTAATGACTAAAAATATTCCATAGGATACATATTCATAACCAAACTGTTATAGCTGTTTATTTAGAAAGTATCAAATTTTTGTGGTTATAAGTAATGCTGTGATGAACATC
>NC_048229.1:76196582-76230420 GCF_002007445.2 Ailuropoda melanoleuca
TTGAAGAACAGGCCACACTTTAGGTTTCCATATGATCCAGCAAAATAACAACCCACTCAAGAATGCAGTGATTTGGAAATACCAGGTCCCTATCACGGGCCTGCAAGAATATGAGCCCTTGCATGTATGAGTGCTTCTTAAAGCTTTACTCTAACCTCAGACAGTGCTCGTCACTTGTCCTCATCCTACAGATGAGGAGGGTAAGGCTCAGAGAGCACTGCTATCACTCAGTCCAGTTTTGACTGCTCATTGTCACCACCGCTCAGTTCTGTGATCTTGTGCAAGTTGACTAAACTTTCTGTGCTTCAATTTCCACACCTGTGAAGTGGGGACGATGATATTACTTCCTGCTAAGGTTGTCATGAAGGATAATGAGTTAACACACATGTAGTGCTTAGAACAGTGGCAGGAGCAGAAAGCACTTGACAAGAATGAACTGTTAGGATGATAGATATTATTTTCTCATGCATACGCTACACAGTTGCGTGCAGACACCCACAGGCTGGCCTCACTCAGCTTATTCAGCAAGACTGGCTCTGGACGACATTCGACCGTTTCTAGAAATCAACTCCACTTTCTATGAACAGAGATTTTCCTTCATAAAGCTTATTCAGAGGGCTTGTGTGGTCTCCTCTGAATACAGTTCTCACAGGAGGAAACCAAAACAATTTTGGCAAATAAATCTGGTTAGGTTAAGTGAGTCACATCACTAGATGTCTACTTGGAAGGGGAAAGCAGTCATTTTGGTTTACAAATTATTGTCTCTTTACTTTATTACACACCAGAAGGGAGTTTGGGATGAGACGTCTAGAAAGTCTAACAAAACCATTACAAGTTGTTCTGNAGAAAGTCTAACAAAACCATTACAAGTTGTTCTGTCATTTAGCATTTAATTTAAAATAACCAGGAAAACAACTAATTGAAATGCTCAGTGCAACTTTTTTTTTTTCATGCAACAATATGTTGACNGTCATTTAGCATTTAATTTAAAATAACCAGGAAAACAACTAATTGAAATGCTCAGTGCAACTTTTTTTTTTTCATGCAACAATATGTTGACTGAGTTTTCCAAATTACTAAAAGCATTCAGGCGGTTCTGGGAATTTGGATCTAGTAACACTTCGGCTCTTTTTATTTAGCATGCTGGCATTTTTCAGTAGTGTCAAATACAATAATTATTTTTCACAGATATTGAACTTAATAGAGTAATTGCTAAACACATTTCCACATTTGACCCTCCAAGACAAAGTTTGTAAAATTTGTGAGCTGTGAACAGTAACTTTACTGTATACTTGGCTTGACAATTGTCTAAGAGATGTGTCCTCAGTGAACCAGAGCGGGGGAAGAAGTGAAACCAGATGTCAAAGTCATTGCAATTCTAATTGTGGACAACTATAATCCCCGAGTTCTGTGTAAATTAGTCATTATAGATTGAAAACAAACAGCAAACATGAAGAGATAAACCCTACAATCACTACAGCCAATTAGATATTCAAAGGAAAATTCCCAGGTTTTAATATGTTACAAAATCACATAAATACATATATGTTGGCACCAGCAGTTTTGACAGATGTTGCTTAAAAGTGGAGAAATGCAAAAGTAGATACAGGCAATTTTAATGGGGCCCAAGCAATAGCAATAAATATTAACATCTTGCCGAGCCTTCGCTCCAAGGTGAAGAGGCTTCCACGTCAACAAAGTTGGAGTGTGGACTGAGTCAAGTAGTGGGCTTCTAATAACTGGTAATATACAAATGTGACTAATTTACAAGAAAGTGCAAATTTTCTCTATGTGTAATTGCTATGGATTGAATGTCTGTGTCTCCCCAAAATTTATATGTGAAACCTCTCATCCCCAGCATGATTATATTTGGAGATGAGGCCTTTGGGAGGTCCTTAGGTCATGAAGGTGGAGCCTTCATGATGGGATTAGTGCCCTTAGAAGAAAAGACACAGAAAATGAGGAAGAACAGCTGTCAAACTGACACATAGGTTTGACCCTGGGAAAGGAGAGAGGGAAGGAGGACCAGACTGAGTGGAAGCATCTGAGACTGTCATGTAGATCTGAGGAAGTTCAGCAAGTCAGGGAGTCCTTGAGCCCAAACTGGCCAGCTGAGGAGTCATGAGTTCCCGAGGAATGGTGCTGCCTTGGTATCCTTGTTGTGCTCAGGAACCGGCTGGGAGCAGCATGTGAAACCATGGCCTTGATGAGAAATGTGGCAATGGATTTCAGTGTATAACAGCAGGAGTTGTGGATCAAAACACACCCTTCAGTTAGAAATCTGAGAAGTGCATCTCCGTGGCTACCACAAAAGTGTATACAAAATATTAGTGGAAAGAGGAAAGGAAAGAAGGAAGGGAGGGAGGAAGGAAGGAAGAGAGGGAGAGAGGAAGGAAGGAAGAGAGGGAGAGAGGAAGGAAAGAAGAGAGGGAGGGAGGAAGGAAAGAAGAGAGGGAGGGAGGAAGGAATTACGACCTCATGTTATGTTTGTATACCTGCCTCCTTGCTTCCTAAGGTTTTCAGCCTTACTTTTGTCTTTGTTAGCTACATGTTTATTGAGCATCTATTTTGTGCAAAGTAATTTACCTGTAATTCCTCATTTGCTCATAGAAACTCTAGGTACCATTATTATCCATCTCCATTTCACAGATGAGGAAAATGAGACTCCAAATAGGTTATATAATTTGCCCAAGCTCGGAAGCTAGGAAGTGGCTGAGGTCTGTTTTATAAAGTTTATACTTAAAGTTTATACCCTTAGCTGTTAATGCTGTATGTTATTAATGTATAATGGGTACAAGTACAGAGAGCTGCACTGCCCTGTAGAGGAAGGTCCTGAAAAAAAGCAAGGAACAGGAGCATAGGAATGAATCCCAGACTGAGGCCAGGTAACTAAGGTACTCATTCATGAATCTGTATTCATCATTCCTTCATTCTTTCACTCATCGTTGGCCATTTATTCATTTGTTCATACATTGAGCAAACATTTAATGACTTTGCATGTACTAAGTTTTAATCTTTATGTCTTTGAGGCACTTACTGTCTGCCCTGTCCACTGCGGTGAGTGACATGGGGCTATTAAGGATTTGAAATGTTGGGTGGCCAAACTGCAATGTGCTGGGAGTATAAAATACACACTGGGTTTCACAGGGTTAGTGGGGAAAAAAAATTGTAAAAAGAAACTCATGAACACTTTTTATATTGATTACATATTGAAATGATCATTTTGGGTTATATAAAGTTAAAATGTATTTTTAAAATGGATTCCACCTGTTTCTCTTTACTTTTTTAATGTAGCTATTAGACAATTAAAAATGCACATGTGGCTCGTGTTATAATTATCCATCACAGTGCTCATCTGTTGAACAGTAAATACAAGCACTTTAATAGTCCAGAGGACTCTGGAAGCAGAGAGCAGAGAGCAAGTGACTGGGGGGGTGTCTACACAATGGGACATTTGAACCGACCCTTGACAAAGGAGTCGGATTTTGCCCAGTGGATAACTGGGGAATGGCGGTCCAGGTGGATGGCACAGCACAGACAAAAATGTGGAAGACTGAAGACAAAAGTTGCATCCAGTGATGTGGGGCTGGGATTCTGCATCAGGCTCGGTTCTCTGGGAAGCTGATTCTTTGCTCAAGTTTAGCATATTTATTTATTCACATTTTTGTTTATTAAAGCGTGCCCTTGGCGTCAACCAGTATTTGGATATGAGCTGCCTGTGGAAGGGGCAAAACCTTGGGTAAGGCAGCTCTCTGCACTGATCTGCAGGAAATCCCTGATGCAACGAACATACAGACTAACGAAGGAGAGCGCACCCACCAGCTGGGTTAGCAAGACCTTCCCTGCGGGGCAGGCTAGGTGACACATCACTGTGTTCCCCTCAGTTGTCTAGGAAGATAGAGGACAGAGTGCTCCATGAAGGGACCCCTTCCTTACTCCATGCCCAGCGCACAGGGTCTCACATTAGCTGAGTGGGTGGGAGGAAGATCAGGTGTCTGTGATGTCAGGTGGGCACTTTGGAGTTTATATAAATTACAGCCAAGGCAGTGGTGAATTTGTATGTGTAATGCATTTACCCACGGCCCCTAGAGTACACTAGAAGACAATTTCTTGGTATTTAAAAGATTATCCTTTTAATAATTCATTGATCTTAACAACACAATACATCAATGGTTTACACCAAAGCCATGTTTTATCTGCAATGCACTTCTAAATTGAAAGGTACCATAAAATAGCACTTAACTTTCGGAATCCTTATGTTATCTAAAGCTCAGTTTCATATTTATTTGATGATAACGAATATCCAGTCTATTTTATGATCCAGGGCAAGCTCTAATTTAGGAGCTCTGGAATAAATGAGGCAATGCCTGCAGGTGGGTAGCACACGTGTGTGCACGCACATGTGTGAGTGCATGTGTGTGAGTATGTCATAGAGCAAGCAGGCAGGTTTGGCCTTGTAAACTCACTGACAGCATTTTTACATCAAATGACAGTCATGCAGTGAAACACATCTGCTTTCCTGTCTGAATTGACCCATTTGGTGTGAATGCATTTAGAAGAATACTGTTTCTCCATTCTTAACACTTCTGACATCAAATGTGTGGATTTTCCACACCAAGCAATTTCCCAACTCTCTGGACACTAACTGGGTATCCTATAATTTAATTCAATCCTGACACTAACTACCAAGAGTTAGCACGGACCCCACATGTTAGGGCTCGGACCCACAAGACTGCTCCCACTTCAGATGCCAGTTTGCTAGTTGGGGGCCCCTGGTTACACACATTTCTGTCTGACTTGGCTATAAATTGAGGAAGGTTCTCATGACCCCTGCCTCAGGTTTGACAATTTGCTAGAATGGCTCATAGAACTCAGGGAAACGCTTTACTTACATTTACTGATGGATTATAAAGGATATTTTAAAGGCTGCAGATGAAGAGGAATATAGTGTGAGGTCTGGAAGGGTCTCCAGCCCAGGATCTTCTGTCCCTGTGGAGTTGGGGGGTGCCACCCTACTGACACACAGACCTGTTCACCACCCAGAAGCTTTCTAAACCCTGTGCTTTAGGGATTTTTGTGGAGGCTTAATCACATAGGTATGATCAATTATTATTAACTCAATGTCCAGCCCCCTCTCCTCCCAGGAGGGCTGTAAGTTCTCAGCTTCTAATCATGGTCTTTCTGGTTACCAGCCCTTATCCTGAAGATATTCACTAGCCCACCTAGAGTCCCCTCATTAGAACAAAAGTTGCTTCTGCCTCCCAGAGCAGAAGCTCTGTGTCAGCAATCGGGGCCCAAAACAACTATTAGAACAAAAGATACTCCTAGCACCTCCATCACTTAGGAAATTGCAAGGGATTTAGGAGCTCTGTATCAGGAACCAGGGCAGAGACCAAATATATACTTATTATGTCATAGCATTCCTTTGACAACAAGCATGTAGACCTACGGTCTCTTCCTCTGACAAAAACAAAGGGAATTGTTTGTTTTTAGCATAACTAGAATTGAGAAGTAGCAAGATTTCTCTTTTATTTGTTTTTGGTCCCACTATTTCCTGGCACCTGGCAACCTGGGTGATGTGTGTGTACAAGGGATTCCAAGGGCAGAAAGGTCACCAGAGAAAGAAGGTCAAAACCTGTATATGGTCAGTGTGGCCAGCCCCCCTGCCTCCCCTGCCCTGTCCTATGCTGCTCTCTTTCACTATCCGTTGTCCGGAAGCAGACCTACTTTCCTTTCCCCTAACAGGCCATGTTTTTTCCTGGCCCAGTGCCTTTGCACCTGCTATTCTCTCTGCCAGGAATGCTTTTCTTGGGTCCCTCTCAGGTCACAAATTTCTATCTATTCCTCTGTTTAAATGTCAGTGCCACCAGAAAAAGCCTTCTCTGACTCGCAGGTCAGGTCTGAAGGTTGCCATTCCCACGGCATGGCCCTTCCTCATAGCATTGCCCGCACTCACCAATGTCAGGTCCCGACGGGTGGTCAGAGCCAGGAGGGCAGAGCCACGCTTGTCCATAGTGTAGCTGAGAGCTCGCCACATAGAAAATATGAATAAGTGAATGAGCATAAGATTAAATGAAATACCGTAGATGGGCCAGACAGAATAAACTCTGGAGTTGGGTTTTCCTTGGATGTTGATGATCTTTACTGCGAGAGTTTCAGTGAATTGAGGCCACCAGGTAGCCTGCCTGGGCTTGAGGAGTGCATGGTTGATGATATAGAGAAGACAGGGGGTGAATTTTATCATAAAACCTTGGGAAGCTAAGAGATAGGGAAATGACTTCAGAGATGGGTAGAATTGAAAAGGGTATTTTTATTTTTTCAGTTTCCCAGAATAAACAAGCCTTAAACATGTTTGTACGCTGCCAGGAAGTAGCCAGTAGAGAGGACATGATTGAAGACAGGAGAAAAAGGGAAGGTAATTGATGGGTCAATGTCCCCCAGGAGACGTGAGGGATGAAATCAACAGTGTGGGTCAAGAGGTGAGGCTGGGAGAGGCCAGCACGGAGGCAGGTGATATTTCTGCCCAGCCTTTCAGCTTTTGTGCGGAAGAGTGAGGAGAGCATCAATCACTTCCTTTCTAGCTGGGTAAATGCCAAGAAAGTCTACAGCAGAAACTTCCCCAGGCAGGAGGCTCGGAATTAATTGTGAGGATTAAGCATAAACCAAAAGGAGCAGGGAAGCCCCACGCACTAAATCCCAGGAATAGGGCCTTTTCAGATCAAGAAAATGCATCTGAGAATGGTCCGGCAGCCCAAAATGCTGAGAGAAATCTCTAGGTGCTGGCAGTTCACATTAATGCCCCCTCGTAAGATTGTTTCACATGGGCTGAAATGTACATTGATTTTTTTTTTTTTCTGTGATTACACTTCCAGAAAGAGAACATGATATTTGGAATCTGTTTGGGGAATAAATGCCTGTACCGGAGAAAAGGATGTTTTTTGGCCTTCTGTTGGCATTGTCATGTTGTTCTTGTCAGTTTGTTTGCAAGACCCCCAAACTAGGAATCTGCTTCACTCCTTCAAATATGATTTACCTGATTAACAAAATATTGGTGGAATAGAGAGGATTTGCCTGGTGTGTGTGTACGGAATGAGTTTCTCAGGTGGCCGGGAAACAGGGGTGAGGGCAAACTGACCTTGTGTTTTGTCTAGGATGATGGTGGTGGTCTGACATTGCAGCGAAAAACTAAAATATAAATATTTGGTGAAAAGCAAATGCATGGATGAATACAAAATGAATGGATTGAAGAATGAGTGAATCTACCCTCTGTACTGTAGGCTCTAGAAGGATTTTCCCCCCAAAGAGGCACATTGGGATATAGTACTTAAATATCTTTACGTAATGAATACGTAACAATCATGCAGCCAACAAGTATTTATTGGGTTAAATGAATCAATATCTTATAAACACTTAATACAGAATTTTGCATAGACTTGGTGCAATGTGTTAAATAAAATGGACATCAATTATGTACCAAGCCCTGTGCCAATTGCCAGGATAGAATTCAAAGTAAAACAAACACACACAGGTCCTGCCCTCATGGTATCTAGAATCCAATAGGTGGTTTCACTGCAGCTGCAGGACATCACTTCCATCTGTACATCTGATTTTCTGTATCAATACCTTTCATGTGCGTGACCCCTAATCCTCCTGGAAAATCTGAGAGGTATTAGCAACCTCATTTTCAAATCTCAGGGATTTGAGCTAGATCTCTGAGATTTCCTCTGGTGACTTGCCCAAGGTCACACAGCTATTAGGTGGCAGAACTAAGAATTCAATCACAAATGTGTCTGATTTCCAAGCTTGGGCCATTTTCCTTTATTTAACTGCCTCTAATTTGCCCATTTTAAAGTAGGAAAGAACTAAAAGGCTCATGTTGATGGATTTGAGGTGATTTGTAAAAGTTTAAGAGACTGTCATTTTTTCATAACACCCATAAACTTTACACATCCACACGCCCTACCCTCCAAAACCAAAATAACACAGCTCTTTATGTTCTGAGGGTATTCCCCATCCACGTTAAACATTACCAAACCTTCTGGGGAGAAGGGTTCCCTGAGGATTTGCTTTATAAAATAAACAGAAATCAATTTTGACTTGTTTTCTAATCAAGATAAATGAAGCTAGGTTAGGAAAAAGAAGTCCCAGCTTTACTTGAGGATCATTTTGCCAGGATGCATTGGTCTTTGACAAGCAATTAAGAAGCCCTCTGATTGTGGCTGGCAGTGCCACAGCTCAGCACACTCCTGATTAATTCTCATTTTCATTCTTTCCTTGGGATTTATTTACTCATTTCACCTGGAATGTGTTTCGCTTCTTAACCTCCCCATGCCCCCTTCCCTCGTGTGCTTCTTTGCTGGGCTCCCTCCAACTTCACCTACCCATTAATCAGAGCCATATTCATTTCTGCTGGAAAAGTACCATACCATCTTGGCATTTATTCATTGTGTCTTCATTCATCCCTTCATTCATTCATTCATTCATTCATTTATTCCTTCATTCATTTTCTATTCCACCTAAGCCAACCTTAGTTGGCTTTATTTCCATCTAGATATTCTTTTGAAACCCATTTGTCTGTCTTTGGCTGCTTGGTAGGGGGTGTCATCTGATGCGAGTTATCAACATCAGGTTTTGAAATACATACTAGTGAGAAGACTGAAGTCTAGATGAAATTGAAAGGTCTTGGAGCTACAAGAGATGGAATCAACACCTTCATCTTCATCTTCATCTTCATGGCTAGCAACTATTGAATCCTTTCTCTAGTCCAGGCACTGTGTCTGCATCTTTCACACATTGTTTCCTTTAATCCTCGCAACAACCCTATAAAGAAGTTAATGAGGGCCTCATTTTATAGACAAAGTGAGGCTCAGAGAATTTAAATCACATGAGCAGTGTGTGATGAAAGCATCCGTCGAGCCTGTGTCTGCTGGATTATTAATAGGATAATCTGTGCCAGATACAAATCCTCATGTGTCGTGGACAATAGTAGCAGTGCTGGACAGCTTCAGTGCAGGTCATCTGACCCAGCACCTTGGGTAGGTTGACTTTGCACGGCCACCCTACTGAACCATGAGTTTCCCAGGGCTGCAATCTACACCATGCCATCCCTCTCAGCCTGCTCCACTTTGGGGACACACATGACTTGGTGGGTGGTTGGCCCTGTAAAGGATCTTCAAATGCTATGCCCATCCCCAGTGGATTCCCATACATGAATCCGGAACCCTACTTCATGGTCTCTGAACTTTTGCTTTCAGCCCTTCCTCCCACTCCATTTCTTTCTGATTCTGAGTCTCCCAGTTACTCATTCTTCCATTCCCTTCCTCTCACTCTTGAGGCTTGTGATGATTCTGGCTTCTTTGCCTTGGCACTCTTTGGAAAATGCTTTTCACAGTACAGTTGCCCTGGAAGCTTTCAGTTTGGAACCCAGACTCCAACATATTTTCTCTCTCCTTAGTGGTGGTGTGTACAAGAGAAAGGCAATGGGCATTTACAGTGTATCACATGTGTTAGGGGCTTACAGTAACAAGCCTGGAATAATCCATAGAGCATCTTAATTAGGTAGGTTTATTATCTATGATTCATAAATGAGAACACCGAGGTTTGGAGAGGTCATGTAGATCACTGAAGACCCTACCTACAGGTAGAAAGTGGCGAGTCACAACGGGGTCCCAGTTCTGGGTTCTGTCTACTCCAAAGCCTCTCTTCTCTCTCCTCTCTCCTGTTCTGAAAACCATAGGATCCTACAATTTTCTTCTAAATTGCTTTTTCTATTAAAATTATAACCTGTCATTAAAATATTTAAGCACACAAATTAACTGGTGTTAATTATGATATTTCAAAAGGTGACAAGCAATTTAGAGTGAGATTTGGAGTTAAAAAAAAACCCACCTAAATATAACTTGGCATCTTTCATAATAAATACAAATCTTTGTCAATTGTGACTTTATCTAACCCTGATATGCCTTAGTTCTAAACAGAACAGAACATTCTGATTCATCTACCATTTTTACTGGTCTTGGAAACCTGGGTTTTGGAAATTCTGGTGCTTCCCAACATTTTGGCATCCAAAGCCATGGCAAGTCCCCTTCTATGAGTATCTTTAAAGAGCTTGAAATGATGATTTTCTTGGCTTAAACTGGAAGGAGATATTGAGTTTTCTCTTAGACACTATCATTACTTCGCATCCCTCTGAATCCTTTGTCCTTCTATGCTTTGTGGTAAACTAAGACAGGAAAATGATCTTCTAGTAGGACATGGGGTGTCAGGGAGGAAGGGAATGTTATATGGGTAGCCAGTCATGTACGGTGGTCTTTGCTCTGCAGTCTCTGTCCCTCAAGCCTCCCCTCCTGTCAGAGCATGAGGCACCATGAAGCAAGGAGTCAGTGTTCACCAGAGCCAGCCTCTGCTCCTGACCAGCAGGGTGACTGGACTAGCAGGTCATTACTCCTTCTGGGCCATAACATCCCCTGAGGTAGTTATGAACGGGGTGAACTGAGGTTTCCTCAGGGCTCCAGCATTCTATAGGCTGTGACTGTAATTACTACCCTTTGACTCTTCCCTAGAAATTTCTTACTGAGTCTGTGAAAGGAATGGCAATGATTCTCCAGGGGAAGTGGGAGAAAGCAGAGGCAGCACCAGCAGCCTAGGGAACTGTTCTTGCTGATGGCACTTTCCCAGAGCCATCTGATCTGTTGAGACAGAGAAGAAGTTGAGAATCACTGTTGTCTGGATCGGCGCTAGACCAACTTCTTTTACAGGTGACGATTTGGGGCCTAGAAAAGTTCAGTAACTTGCGCAAGGTCACGCAGAAATGCATTAACACTGAAGCGCAAAATGAATATTAATTAATCTTATATCTGACAGTTATTTTTAAGGAAAAGTTACCATTAAAAAAGAGAATGTAGGGGCGCCTGGGTGGCACAGCGGTTAAGCGTCTGCCTTCGGCTCAGGGCGTGATCCTGGCGTTATGGGATCGAGCCCCACATCAGGCTCCTCTGCTATGAGCCTGCTTCTTCCTCTCCCACTCCCCCTACTTGTGTTCTGTCTCTCGCTAGCTGTCTCTATCTCTGTCAAGTAAATAAATAAAANAAAAAAAAAAAAAAAAAAAAAAGAATGTAGAATGTCACAAAATAAATCTCGTGTGTGTGTGTTTTTGTGTGTGTGTGAGAGAGAGAGAGAGAGAATTACAGCAGATATTTTCAAAATCACTTCTATAGGAAAATTAGAACTTTCTGAACAAAAATGTTCAACAGTGCTCAAAATGTGACTAAGTAAAAGGAATCGCAGACCGTATATCCCTTAGGCCTGTGCTGTCCAACACAAATATACTTAGTGTAAGCACATAAGTAAATTTACATTTTCTAGTAGCCACCTTTAAAAAACAAGTAAAAGAAACTGGTAAAATTAATTTGACGATTGTACCCATCAAATCTAAAATATTATCATTTCAGGCGGCACCTGGGGGGCTCAGTTGGTTAAGGATCTGACTCTTGATCTCTGCTCAGGTCTTGATCTCAGGATTATGGTTCAAGCCCCATGTTGGTCTCCACACTGGGCATGGGACCTATTCAAAAAAAAGAAAGAAAAAAAATATATATCCATTTCAATATAATAAATTACTGAAATATTTTAATTTTCTCTACTAAGCCTCTGAAATCTAGTGCTCATTTATTCTACACTTCATATCTCAATTTGGATAAGCCGCATTTCCGGGGCTTACTAAGCACATGTAGCTCGTGGCTGCCTCATTGCCCAGGATGGGGCACTTTCTCATACCTCCTTCCTCTTTTCCCAGGTTCTCTCAACATTCATCTTTCAGAAAATATTTAAATAGAATATACTCTGATTTTTTAAAACACATATGTATGTGTGTTCATGTATGTGAGTCTATATGTATGTCACACATATACAGATACACACACACACAAAGACACACACACACATAGGGGAGGAGAGGGAGAGAACAAGCACTTTTCCACAGCTGTGTTTCTGGAAAGAGAATCCCTTACATTGTATTTTTTTTTTAAGATTTTATTTATTCATTTGACAGAGAGAGAGACAGTCAGCGAGAGAGGGAACACAAGCAGGGGGAGTGGGAGAGGAAGAAGCAGGCTCCCAGCAGAAGAGCCTGACGTGGGGCTCGATCCCAGAACACCAGGATCACGCCCTGAGCCGAAGACAGACGCCTAATGACTGAGCCACCCAGGCGCCCCTACATTGTATTTTCTTAAACAAGGTGGAGACATTCCTGCAGATTCCATTTTCCATTTCAGGCTCACACATTTTCAGAAGCTCCATATTATAGGGCTTGTGGCTTAGCAGACCCCCCAAGGTGGCAGTGAAGAGGGTGCATTTAGCACAGGACTGGTCCTTAGTCCCCATTTCTCTGATGTGAGTTATCAGCTTCGAGGAGTTCGGTTTTGTAACTGCATCAAAACGTTGGCCATTTGTGCAGGAAATCCCTCAAAAGCCATCACCAGCCCGTTGGCATTGTAAGATTGGGTATTTACCATGTCCTGAAAAAAAAAATGAGAGCCTTAAAAGGATATTCCCCTGTCAAAGACGTGGGGAAAGAGAAATGCGATAAAACCAGGCTCTCGCTGCCAAGATTTAGGATGAGGGACACACTTGGAAATGCTTAGTACACGCAGGTGCTAATAATAGTGTCCTAGAGTGACAGCAACAAATGACCACGAACCTGAACAGCTTAAGACAACAGAGTGTATTCTCTCCCAGTTCTGAAGGCCAGAACTCTGCACTGGAGGTATCAGCAGAGCCCACGGTTCTGAAGGCTCTAGGACAGAATCCTTCCTTTGCCTCTTCCAGCTTCTGGCGGTTCCCAGCAATCCATGGCATTCTTTGGCTGCAGATGGCCAACCTCTGCATCTGTTTTCACATGGGCTTCTGTGTCTCTCGGTGCCCTGTGTCCTCTCCTTTCTGTAGGATACCAGTCATTGGATTCAGGGCCCAACCTAATCCAATATGACCTTATCTTAACTTGATTGCATCTGCAAAGATCTTATTTCAGATAAGGTCCCATTCTGAGTTTCTGGATGGGCATGGATTTGGGGGAGGGTGCTATTCAACCTAGTACATCTTTCACTAAAGTTCCATCCTAAGAGCTGTCACTCCAGTGCCCTGGGTCACATCTACCACCCACATCTACCACTTAATTTGGAATGTTGCCTTTAGACAAGAAATGGGATGTGATGATCACCTAATTCAGTGGCATTCTTTCTTTGAAAGGAATTTGCAACATAATGAAGGCCAGAAAAGAAAAGGGAGTAAAGCGTGGAGGAGGAGGAGAAGCCCAGAGTTACCTGTGACCCCCTTCCTCTTTGCCCTTCATTAGGCTCTCAGAAGTCTTCCTGAGCGTCCCCAGGGCCTCATAAGCCTCTCTTTAATCATAATCTCTTTATTGTATAGATCAAGACTGAAGCGTAGAGATACAAAGGGTTTCTCCAGAATCATTCGTAACAACTTGAATCGGAGACTTGGTTCAGCCACAAAGTGTCCAGATACTCAGCCCATTCATCTCTCTATTACTAACAGGGATGAGTGGCAGGAACCAGTGCTATGTTTTTCTTTGGAAAAGGAAAAACAAAACATTCCATCCTGGGCAAATTTTCTTCTATTTTACAAAATGATAAAAGAAAGTTCATGGCGAGGTCAAAGCCATGGCAACATCTGTGCTGCCTCCGTGGAATTTCTGTTTCCAAGTAGAGGAAGAGATTGGAGCAGCCACCTTCGGGTCTACATGAAAGGAGGGAGTCCCTTATCTCAAGGACTCTGCTCTCAATGTTTTCTGCCATAGTGGGCCAGGGGTGGGCTCTGTGCTATTCCCATTTTTGGCAAGTTTTTGAATATTTTTCCCTCAAAGTAGAGACAGTGTGTCTTTGAATCCAAACCATGATCTAAGACTCCCAAATTCCTCTCTTAAAAAAATATAGCTCCTTTGAAAAAATTTTAATTAATAACCATTACCTTTTAGAGCAGTTTTAGGGTTACAGAAAATTTAGCAAATAGTACAGGGTTTCCATATACTTCTGCCCCATTCATAGCTTCCTGTGGGTTTGGACAAATGTGTCATAGCATGTATCCATCATTAAAGTATCCTACACAATAGTTTCACTGCCCTGAACTTCCCTTATGCTCCACCCATTCATCCTCTTTCCCTCAAACCCCAGCAACCACTGATCTTTTTACTGCCTCTGTAGTTCTCTCTTTTCCAGAAGGTGATGTAGTTGAGTCCTACAGTATGTAGCCTTTTCAGACTAGATTGTTTCAGGAAGAAATATGCATTTAAGGTTCCTCCTTGTCTTTTCTTGGCCTGATTGCTCATTCCTTTTTAATCACTGAACAATATTCTATTGTGTGGACATTCCAAGTTACATTTCATTATTTCATCCTGAGAAATTACTATCTCTGTACCTGAAGGCCAGATCTACAGTCAGATTAGAGGGTCCTTTATGGGTACAGTCTCTCCTGCACGAGGCCACCAATCCAGCCCACACCGTTGCCCCCCGGCTTGCCCTTGTGTCTGAGATACACCAGTACTTCTGCTCTAAAACCCTTCTAGAAAGGTGTGTATTTTTCTTAATTTAAAGTAAAGCATTATTTGGGGGAAATGAGATATTTGTTGGATTTATTGTGCTTATGATTCTATTGGACCACATTAGAGTAGAGAAGAATCCTGAAGGAAGAGGAATTAGAGTTTGGAAGAAGATAAATCAGTTTTGAAATGAGGAAGGAAAAAGAAAATATCTGGAACCTTGACATTTCCCAGGATATTATCCCGTGGGTACCAAAGATGATGAAAAGAGGTGATTTCCTGTGGAATTAAAATTCCAGAATGTTCTAGAAAGTGCCAGATGTAGGACCAAATAAGACCAGCTAGTAATGAAAATTGCTCCCATACGGACAAGGTTGCTAACCATATGGCTGGTGTAGCTCATGGAGGTTAAAAGCACTCTCAGTTGCCTTTCTGCAAAGAACATGGCACCGCAGGTTAGAACAGGGGACACCCAATCAACAGCCATGGGAAACAGATAAATGCTATTTGAAAAAAAAATTCTTTTTAATTCAGAAGCTATATATAAGTTCCTTTTCATTTTAAATAATTCAGACAAACAGAAGTCCCCTTTTCCTCTCTGCAACCATATTCCTCTCTTGAATATAACCACTATTACTAGTTTGATGGACATTCTTCAAGAGCTTTTTCTGGACATTTAGATACACATATGTATGTCCATTAATACATAGAGGTTTGTGACATGGGTGAGTTATACATAAGAGAGATACCACTCTGTGCAGTTTTGTGCAACTTGCATTTTAATTTTCAAGTCCTCTTGAACTGCCCCATTAAAGTCTGTCATGTGGATGTATTTTCACATCGTGTACGCATGAGGAGATATTTAGGCATTTCTTCCCAACTTTTGCCATTACTCATGTGGTAGATGAATTCATGTTCATCAATATTGGCCCTTTCCTACTTTCTGGCAGTGGAGGCTATATTCCCCTACCTTCTTGATGTTAGCCCTCACTGCATCACTGGATCCAACCATTGAAATGTGTATGGAAGTGGCATGTATCCTTTTTAGGCCAAAGCATAGAATTGTTGGTGCTCAGTCCTGTTATCCTCTTTCCGTCCCATAAGATGCTGCCACCTTGGTCACCTGGGTCCCTGGATGTGTATGATTATCAGAATCCTGCTGTTGACCTCCATGGGCATGGGGCATAGGCAATAAATCCTTGTTGTTCAAAGTCACGGAGACTTTAGAGTTCTTTGCTACCACTGCATAGCCTAGCCTATTCTGGCTGATACAGCGATGAGGAGCCTTGCACATGTTTCTTTCGGCACAAGTGACAGCATTTCTCCAGGAATGAATGTCTATTGCAAAGTCAAAACATTAAATTGCTTTTAAAGCATCTTCTCATACATCAAGCCCCTACCTTTTGTCCCTTGGCTCCTCTGCATCTCTTGACTTTGGACTCCTGTCTATTATTTATTCATGGTTTATTAGATAAATGTCTTCCCCAGACAAACCCGGAGCTCCCTGGAGTCTGCCGGTTCCTTTGCCTGAGCCTCCAGCGTTAGCAATTGTTTCATTAAACTCTAATCTCAAGGCTAATCCCTGCTGGAAAATGTGTTCTGTCCTATAAGAAGGCTCCCAGGCTCCAAATCTCAAACCACTAAAGGGGCCATGCAGGCGTTTAGTGGTGTTTATTGATGATCACGTGACATTGTTATTTCTTTCTGCACATTTCCAGTATGATTCACATTATATAAAAGGATTACCTTTCAGTTTGGGGGGTACTAAATTAGGGAATAGGATTTCCAAAGCCCTGTATTCTTCAGAGCACAGCAAAGGTGTTCATTCTGACCCCAAGGGCCAAAGAGGAGGCAGGCTTCCCAGCTGATAAGTTTATTCAGTTCTGACCTGTGCGGCCCATTGGGCAGCAAATGGGATGGGGGTGTCTTTGAGGCTGGCATGCGCTCCACCAGAAATTAGCAGTGGGGTAAAAATGCTGAGGTTGATATAAACTCAGAGCTCAGCCTGGCTGCTACAGCCCACTCACTTCGCAGCTGTGGCTCCTGGGCTGGGGGGACCTGAAATTCTCTGTTGATGGGAAGCAAAGAGGTCAGAACCAAAGCAGAACTTCGAGAGCTCTGTAACTGAATCCCATAGCTTCCCTGAGCAGTGAGATTCTTTGCAAGTGGCTTTCATTCACTCATACGTCTCACTGAGGCATGACGTGTAATGTGGTTTGTGCAGAAAAATACACTTTTGCAACAAGAGGAGAGCTGAGTCTATGACAGCTTTAGGAAGATTTGTCAAGTCAGCTAGGTGTGACCCCTTTGTCTACCATCTCCTTTACATCATGGTTTCCCCCCACCTCACAAATTTGCAACGGATCTCTGATGTCCAAAGCATCACGCCTCACCTCTGTTAGGACAAAGCGACCTGGAAGGGCACTGCAGAGATGGACATCTGCACCTGGACGTTGCCTCTTGCTTGTTGTACCGTCCTGGATAAATCCCTCCTCCACTCTGACTCAGCACTCCATTTGTGAAGTGGGATAGTACCAGTGCCTACCCCTCACAGTGACCATCAGGATTAAGTGAGCTGTCCAGGAAGATGTTCTGAGGTTTCTTCAGGGGGCAGTGCTTGGGCACGTTGATGCAGACGGCACCTGGTAACCATGGGCATTCAGATGGTGTCATCCTCCTCTGATGCCCTTCACTCACTGCCATATAGTGTCTGGGGGGCCTGGATCCCCTCACACCCATGCTCCGGGCTCCTGTCCTGGAATCCTGATTTTTGCCACCAAATACCCCAAGACCTCCATCATCTGTCTGCTTTGGGCTACCCCCACCAGCCAATGTCCTGGAGCCTGAGATGTGCCTAGCGCCCTGGCTCGTCCAGCCATTCTGGACTTGCAGATGCTTCTCCTGAACCTAACGGGCTTGTGGTTCATAACTCGACGAGTCCAGTCCAACCCCCCATTGCAAGGCCCTCAGAGCCCCCAGCTCTCGTCACTCCCATTCCACAGATGCTTCTGTCATCTCCTCTCAGTCCCATCCTGCGGTTGCCATGGTTATCCATGGGCAAGCAGGTTTTCCTCTCAACTCTTCTCCCCAAATCTCCAGCCCACTCCATCTGCCCATTCCCGTCTCTGTGTTAATATGTGGCTTCTCACATTCATCTTGTTTTAACTATTTAGTAAACTCATCGAGGGTGAGGGATTGACATTCCTGGAACCTTCTGTCATACATCAAAGAAGCTGAATTCGCACCAGAGCTAAATTAAAATATCGTACTCAACCCTAACACCTTTGTGGATCTCTGCAACACATAGGTGGGGTTCAGACAAGTATGAAATTAATGCGTGAGCAAATGCAAACCGGCTGACATTTTCTCAGATAACCGGGGTCTTCAAATCTAGTGTAAAATCCTCTGCTAGGTCAAAACATTCCTTAAAGTAGATGAGTGATTAATATGAAAGACAGGGAAGTATATAAAATAGTTTAATTAAAATACTCTTAGCTGGATATACTTCGTTGACCCCTGGGAGGAAGAAACCAACTGTAATTAGTGTCTTCTATTACGGCATGTAGGGACAGTGGTACCTAAAAATTGCGTCTCTTCAAATGGTTATTGTCTCAACACTGTAAAATCTATATTTAGTCTTAATTCAAAATACATGAAATTGGAGGTGGGGCTGGGGAACCTCATCATCTGCATTGGTGAATGAGACCCTCTGAGTCTGTGTTGGTTTAATTAAAAACAAATAACAACACAAATAAACAAATAATCTCAGTAGAAATGGAATTCAGAGTTTAAAATGATTGAAAAGTGTTTTCTGATACAGAGTGAATTAGAGTTCAATCTTTTTTCCCAAAGGGCAGGTATTTGGGGAGGTGTGTGCTGCTGGCTAACCCAGCATACCCACAGACACTCAGACAGGGGCACACACATGTTCTTCTGGCCACACACTGTGCCTTGGCCCATGGCACTTAGAGCTTCTCCTTCCCCGCTTGTAGGTCTGTTGTCCAACCCCCTCACCCTCCATCCCCAGGGACCGGGGTGGAAATCTAGGTCTTCACAATTAGAACCGTCTATGAACAAAGTGCATGAGGTAATCAGGGCGAAACAGGTCTAAAGGTGACAGTACTCCCAGGCCAGCAGAGCAGGTAAACCAAGGCACGGGATGCAAGAGTTGACAAAAAAGTTGTGTGATGAATGGAGGTGTGGATGGGGAGGGAGGGCCATCGGGGATTGTCTCACTGGCACCCATCCTATGAACAGACTATGAGATAAGGGTCCAAGGGCAGTTACTTGTTTGGGAGATGAGGGAGCCGCAGGTGCAGGATTAGGGGCAGGGAAGGCAATTAGCTGGTGAAGCTCCAGTTGGTACAGTGGTAACCAGCAAGGTCCAGTGGAGCCGAGTCCTTGAGGGGGGCGCTAGGAGACTGCGTAAAGCATGCTCCGAGTTACTCCCCGAGGGGCAAGGGAGCCCTGGGGAATTTATACCCCATCTTACTGTCAGTCTTTGTTGAAAAGCTGGCGAAGAACACGTTAGAGGAAGCTCTCTGGCAATGAAGGGCAGTGCTACGTTGAAAGAGCAATGACTCATCTAAACATTCTCTTCCCCTGCCATCCGGCAACCACACTCCTTTGTATTTGTTGAAATACAAAGCAGTTGAGAACTTAGGTCCACACAAAAGTCTGAATGTGGATGTTTCTAGCAGTTTTATTAATAATGGGCAAAACTTGGAAGTAACCAAGATGCCCTTCAGTAGGTGAGTGGATAAACAAACTATGGCTCATCCAGACAGAGGAATATTATTAATACTAAAAATAAATGAGCTACCAAGCCATGAAAAGACATGGAGGAAACTTACATGCATTACTTTTTTTTTTTTTTTTTTTTTTTTTGGTGGCGGGGGGATGCATGAGCGAGGTAGGGAGGGGTAGAGGGAAAGGGAGAAAGGGAATCTTAAGCAGGCTCCACACCCAGCACAGGGCCCCACGCGGGGCTCAATCCCACACCCCAGGATCATAACCTGAGCGGAAATAAGTTACGGAGCCACTCAGGCGCCCCTACATGTATATTACTAACTGACAAAAGCCAATTTGAAAAGGCTACATACTGCATGATCCCAATTATATGACATTCCAGAAAAGACAAAACTATGGTGACAGTGAAAAAATTAGTGGTTGCCAGGGGTTGGTGGGGAGAGAAAGATGAGAGGGTAGAGCAGAGGGGATTTTTAGGGCCGTGACAATATTCTGCATGGTACAGTGATGGATATGTGTCACTATGTATTTGTCCAAACCCACACAGTATACAACACCGAGGGTGAACCTTAGGTAAACTGTGCACTCTGGGTGACTATATGTATCGATGTCGGTTCGTCAGCTGTAACAAACATACCTCTCTGGGGGTGTATTGGGGGGAAGCTGGTATTGGGGGGAGCTATGCTTGTGTTGGAGCAGAAGTCATATGGAAAATCTTGTGCTTTCCTTCTAACTTTGCTATGAACCTAAACTTGCTCTAAAAGAATTAAGTATTTAAAAAGGGGGAAAAAAAGTGATGTGGTCAGGACAAGGATAGGAGCGGAATGCCAGGAAAGGGAGCAATGAGAACCAAATTCAGAATTTAGCCATCGCCTCCTTTGTACCCGTGTCTTCGCAGGTTCTTGCTGGAATCCAGACTAGATTCCAGAGCAGGCTTCTGCCTGGTACAGGTGATACTACCCTCCATGATGTCCCCCACCACAGCCCACTTATTAGTAATAATAATAATGTGTAAGATGTGTTGAGAACTAACTCTGTGCCCCATGTAATATCTTAATCCATGTAGCCCTCATAGCAATGTCTTTGGGAAATACTACCATTATCCCCATTTTACCATGGGGGGAGGAGGAGCCTAATGTTCCTCGATTTTAAGCAATTGGTCCCTTGTTTCACAACCAGTCAGTAGCAAGATTGGCCCTCTTTTTTCAATTCAGTCACCTGCAAGTGTCTTAACCATGATTCTCACCACTACTGTTCTCTCTAAAAGGACCCAGGTACCACCCAGTAGTTAACAAGTCTGACTTCCTCAACCAGTGCTTATTTCCAAAAGTAACAGAGCAAAGAAACAGAAGTTGTCATGATTTTTAAAGGCAAGTCCCGTCTCCTGCAGCTTGGTCAGAGCTGGGGCAGGCAGAAGTGCGTTCTGCTTCTCTGCGTGTGGAGGGGGACGGGGCTTGGCAGTCCTGGAATCCACGACTCGTGAGAGCAGAGAATGTGGAAGTTACACGCTCCATTTAGACATCAGTGTTCTCTCTTACAAAATGGTCCCCTAGTTCATTAATCAGACTCTCCAAATTTGTTTAACTCATTATTTATAACATCATTAAATCCAGTGACACCAAAGGATGTCACCGTGAGCAGTGGGCAAGTCCGAATTTAATCCTCAGAAAATGTGTAAAATGTCTTTCTCTCCCTCCCTTATCAGGATCTGTGGATGGAAGCAAATGTTAAATTTGCACGATGTGCAATGGTCTAAACTTTCACTGAATCCTAATCGACTCAATACCCTGTTGCCTTCTTGAAACTGGATGATGAAATGTAACCCTGAGAGAGCTTAAGTAGAACTCAGGCCTGGATGCTCCCCGCAAAATGGCCTAATTTGGTGGTTATAGCACGAGCGTTGTATGTGCAGTGATCAAATCCTATGTTTTCAATTGTCCTTTTTATGGCCAATTAAGATAGTCTTAGGATCTAGATTTAATATCGGAGTAGTCTAATGTAACAGACTAAAGTGTGCCCTCCAATTACAGGGAGAATGTCTTTTCTGACAGTGGTTCTCTGGATAAGTTTTACAGGCTTCTATTTCTGAACTTGACTCTAAGGGCCGAAGCAGCACGTTTTGGAAATGGTTTTGTAAACTGTAACGAAGGTATCTTTCTTTAGCAGCTCCCTGCCCAAAGATGGCAGAGTGCTTTACAAACTTATCAAAGTGATATACAGGGATCGTTTTATTCTCTGCTGAAATACAGGGACCTGGGGGGAGCCGTAGTCAGTGGTGGAAAATCTTAGAGTTGCCGGGTCAACGATGGGGACGGGGGGTGTGCAGCATCTAAAACACCCTCCTGGATGGGAGGGCCTGTTCAGGTGGGTGCAAGAGCTACGTGCCAGGATGCTACCTGCTCCAAGGTGACACTCTGGCAGAAAAGGGTCATGTGAGTTTTGACGCTTGTCTGTCCCAGATGGCATGATGATATAGCTGCCTGTCAAGTTGATTCTTCCCTTGGATCATTCAGCTCTTATGAGCCACTTTAAGGCACCTTCTGATATACACACTCTAAAAAATGGGCACGTTTCACTGCTCTTCAGTTTTGAGCATAGGAAATCATCAGAGGGGAACTGATACATCACGGCTTTTTGAATGCCAATTAACTACCAGGAAGACCCGTCTGAATAACATGAAGGAAAAGCAGTCTGGGCTTTAAAGGACATGCTCAAAGCATTTCTGAGCGGAAGCCTTTTTGACTGTTTTAATTAGTAGTTTAAAGTAATTCATATTTAATATATCAGATGTTTCTGTGTAGATGGCAATGTTTAAATGCCTCCAGACGATGCATTCCTTTTTATCCTATTGATTCTATATAAAGTCCAAAGTTCAGTTCCATGAGAGAAGCATTTATTCATCCCCAACCATATACGTGTTACCACATTCAGGGTGCATTAGGGAATGCCGAAATGAATTAATAGTGGGCTTCAAGGGGCTCAGAATGGTAGGTAAGAAATTCACGTATAAATGATTCGAATGAAAGGAAGACTCTGAAAACACCGTGATAGGTACACACGCACAAATGCTGCTTGCATACTTAGGGATGATGTCAGCATTTTTACATTTGTCATATTTCTTAATTTTAGTTGTGAATTAAGAAAGCAGGAGACCAAGAGAATCTTTCCCATTGGAAGATGGTTGCAAAATATATACAATTTTTATTTCTGCATCCTTATGTGGCACATTCGGATTTTTCTTAGAGAAAATTGAGTTTACCATAGTTCTGATTAATATGTAGCAAACTGAAATATGTGGAAATATTTGAAGACCTAAAAACTGGAAAACTCGCATAGCCACAGTCACATAGCCTCTCACTGTAAAACCGAGAAATATAAGGGGGGGCAAATAAAAGTGAGGGGTCTTTGTCTCCAAACCAATACAACTTAATGATAACTTATGGGAGCAGGGTCAGTGAGGAAGGAAGACTGAATGTCACTGCTGTCATCAGAGAAGGTAAATGGAAGGAAGACACTCACAAATGAGAGAGAGGAGCAGGCCTCATTAACTGCACAGAGGGGCTGGTCGATACCGTAGGGCCAACGGGGCCATGCAAGAACATGACCATGCTGGTCTCATGTTGGTGAGTCCAACAGAAAGGCATACAGGATGAAGCCAGACAGGTGCCCTGGTTTGGGGGAAAGAGTATTTCAGCTCAAGTTCAGAGAAAAACGTACACATTTTTAAAAACCAGATACACTAACACAGAGCACAGTAACAAGAGAAATAAAGCATCTTAAAAGAAAAATTCTGATTATGTAACTGCAAAACCCTGTAAGACGGTTGAGAAAGGAGAGAGAGAGAACATATACCCAAAGAAGTATGTTGTGAGAAAATATGGACTTCTTTAATAAACTTGGTTTAAAAGGTAGCATATAAACAAAAAAATAAAAATAAATAAAAGATAGCATATAAAATAAACTGAGGTATATATGAGGGGCATGACCCATCATAACTGTATAGGTGCCTAAAGCTTCTTGACAGCAGCAAGTTTCAAACAAGCCAAAGACAGTGGAAAGACATTTGAGCAGAAAATTGCACAGACCTGCCATCTGGCAGACGGTGCCTGGCAGAGACGGCAGGGCAAATGCAGAACCACGTAGGCTCAGATCACCTCCATGTTTATGATCAAAGAAAATAATCATCACCATGTAAAAGGGCTGAAAAAATATAAATAGGAGAAAATTGGAGTTCAAGATAGTTGAGAAGATGATAAAAGTACACCCTATTGATTTAAGTGAGTTCACATCTGTAGGACTAGATGAATTCTCTCTCATAGAGGACACGGAGAACATTGTGAGTACAATCTCAGCCACAGTTTCTGTAAGTTTTGGGAAATCGTGGAGAAGAGAGATGTGAGTGGGTAGGAGATGGGCATGGTCAACATTTTAAAAAGCTAGAGAACCTAAGTTCTGGAAATTAAAGACCATGAAGCTGAACTTAAACCTTTAGTAAAATTCTGAAGAGATCTAACCATGGTCACCATTCCTCCATCTGTCCATCCTTCAACCATAAACTAGTATTTATGCAGCAAATATTGACTGACTACCTACTGTGTGCTAGGCACTGGGGATGTGCTAGAAAACAAAATATAGACAGTCTGGTTCTACTAGGACTTAGGCTCAGATGGTGGGGGTGGGGGTTATAAAAGGACTATTTGTGAATTCCAAGAGGGTAATGGTGAGATCCTGCAAAGGCTAATGTCAAAATCAAGGTGTAACGGGGGCCAGGTTGGGTCACAGTCCCTGTGTTAGGACTTTATCCATTGCAAATGCCAGAAACTCAAGTTAAAATCAGCCAAAGCAAAAGGGTATTTCATGGCCTGTGTGTGTGTGAGAAGTCCATGAATAATGCTGGCTTCCGGACTGGGTGGGCATACAATTTCAGATACTGCTTGTTACTAGGACTTTGTCTTCGTCTCTCTGCTTGGCTTTCTTCTATGTTGGTTCCATTCTCTCCACCTTTTTGGTTTCTCGGGGTTTTTGGTTTTTGTTTTGTTTTATTTTTGTTTATTTATTTTTTGTTTGTTTATTTTGATGGTCAAGATAGATAGATAGATAGATAGATATAGCTATCTATCTATCTATCTATCTATCTATCTATCTATTTATCTATCTATCTATCTATCTATTTATTTTGACAGTCAAGATAGCTTCCTGTAGCTCTAGGCTCAAACTTTATCTTCACAGCAACTGCAATGGAGAGAGGATCCATTCCCTGCTAGAGTCAAGTTCACTTTTATTCAACATGGGTCATGTGTACTTCCATGAATCTGCTACGTGGCTAAAGAAAACCAAATACTGATGGTCTTGGCCTGGGTCAAGGTCAAACATCCCCTCCCGCACCAGGGATAGTCAGTTTGTCACCCAGATGGACTGTGAGTCTGTAGGGGTGGAGAGGGAAGGAATGCTGGGCAGGCAGAGCCAGGTCTCTGCTGCCGGCCCCCCTGTGCACAGGGCTAGGTCAGAAGGCTTAGGAGGGTTAGGATCCGTTTTCTATTTTATATCTTCTTGTTTTTCCTTTTTCATTTCTTTCTTTCTCTTCCCCCACCCCCAATTTGCTTCAAACCTCCAACACAGTAGTGAGTAAAAATGGCAAAAGTGGATATTACTGCCCTGTTCTGAGAGGGAAAGCATTCATACCATTAAATATGATGTTAGATGAAGGGTTTTTTGTGTATGTACCTTATCATGTTGAGGAAGTTCCTTCTCTGTTCCAAGTTTGTTGAGTTTTTATCATGAATTAATGTTTGGATTTTATCAAATGTTTTTTCTGCATCAGTGTCTTACTTGGGTGATCTGTGCCTTCTCCCCCCGCCCTTTTCTTTCTTGGCCAGTCTAGCTAAAAATTTGTCAGTCTTTATCTTTTCAAATTGCCAGTTTTCAGTATCATTGATTTTCCCTATTGTTTTTCCACCTCTTACTGGAAAGGGGCTATCGGCAAACCACGTTTTATCTGGCTAGACGACTCTGTCATACAAGGAACTGGGACAGGCAAGGAAGGCACATGGAAATGGAATTCAGGACTCTGGAGGATTACATTCCCCAAAAGGAGATGGGAAAAGTATTTCACCCCCCAGAAGTAGAACTCAGATCAGCGTACACAAATTATAGAGAAGCGAAGGTGAGCAACGTCACCGCCTACCCTAGAACACAAGCCCCAGAATCATACGGGTTTGGATCACATTCCCAGCCCCGCCCCCTGCTAGCTCTGTGTATTAGACAATGATGATGTAACAGATACACCTCCAAAACTCAGCAGTTTACCAAGTAGTTTATTTCTTGCTCTCAAGAGAACTGCCCATGGAGGGTTTTATGATTCAGGCCTGGTAGCCATGAACACCACTCCCGGGCAGATGGACCAGACCTAACAGAGGCTGGAAAATTTGTCCAGCCATGTGCCCAAGGGGCTAAGAAAACCTTTTTGTTGAATCACTAGTCAGTCTGTGCAACACTCTATAATTTGGAGTTTATCTTTTTGAGCTTTCGTTTCCTTATATGTAAAAAGAGGATAATAATGTCTGTCCCATGAGCATCTCCCATGCTCCTCAGTGTCTGGCACCAGGTGGGGGTTTAACGAGCATTTGTTACAAGAATGAATGAATCAGTGGATTTAGAAGCAGGTGTAAGGACCGGTGTAGGTAGCACACTTCAAATCCTGTTTGATTTATAGCGANTAGGTGCCTAAAGCTTCTTGACAGCAGCAAGTTTCAAACAAGCCAAAGACAGTGGAAAGACATTTGAGCAGAAAATTGCACAGACCTGCCATCTGGCAGACGGTGCCTGGCAGAGACGGCAGGGCAAATGCAGAACCACGTAGGCTCAGATCACCTCCATGTTTATGATCAAAGAAAATAATCATCACCATGTAAAAGGGCTGAAAAAATATAAATAGGAGAAAATTGGAGTTCAAGATAGTTGAGAAGATGATAAAAGTACACCCTATTGATTTAAGTGAGTTCACATCTGTAGGACTAGATGAATTCTCTCTCATAGAGGACACGGAGAACATTGTGAGTACAATCTCAGCCACAGTTTCTGTAAGTTTTGGGAAATCGTGGAGAAGAGAGATGTGAGTGGGTAGGAGATGGGCATGGTCAACATTTTAAAAAGCTAGAGAACCTAAGTTCTGGAAATTAAAGACCATGAAGCTGAACTTAAACCTTTAGTAAAATTCTGAAGAGATCTAACCATGGTCACCATTCCTCCATCTGTCCATCCTTCAACCATAAACTAGTATTTATGCAGCAAATATTGACTGACTACCTACTGTGTGCTAGGCACTGGGGATGTGCTAGAAAACAAAATATAGACAGTCTGGTTCTACTAGGACTTAGGCTCAGATGGTGGGGGTGGGGGTTATAAAAGGACTATTTGTGAATTCCAAGAGGGTAATGGTGAGATCCTGCAAAGGCTAATGTCAAAATCAAGGTGTAACGGGGGCCAGGTTGGGTCACAGTCCCTGTGTTAGGACTTTATCCATTGCAAATGCCAGAAACTCAAGTTAAAATCAGCCAAAGCAAAAGGGTATTTCATGGCCTGTGTGTGTGTGAGAAGTCCATGAATAATGCTGGCTTCCGGACTGGGTGGGCATACAATTTCAGATACTGCTTGTTACTAGGACTTTGTCTTCGTCTCTCTGCTTGGCTTTCTTCTATGTTGGTTCCATTCTCTCCACCTTTTTGGTTTCTCGGGGTTTTTGGTTTTTGTTTTGTTTTATTTTTGTTTATTTATTTTTTGTTTGTTTATTTTGATGGTCAAGATAGATAGATAGATAGATAGATATAGCTATCTATCTATCTATCTATCTATCTATCTATCTATTTATCTATCTATCTATCTATCTATTTATTTTGACAGTCAAGATAGCTTCCTGTAGCTCTAGGCTCAAACTTTATCTTCACAGCAACTGCAATGGAGAGAGGATCCATTCCCTGCTAGAGTCAAGTTCACTTTTATTCAACATGGGTCATGTGTACTTCCATGAATCTGCTACGTGGCTAAAGAAAACCAAATACTGATGGTCTTGGCCTGGGTCAAGGTCAAACATCCCCTCCCGCACCAGGGATAGTCAGTTTGTCACCCAGATGGACTGTGAGTCTGTAGGGGTGGAGAGGGAAGGAATGCTGGGCAGGCAGAGCCAGGTCTCTGCTGCCGGCCCCCCTGTGCACAGGGCTAGGTCAGAAGGCTTAGGAGGGTTAGGATCCGTTTTCTATTTTATATCTTCTTGTTTTTCCTTTTTCATTTCTTTCTTTCTCTTCCCCCACCCCCAATTTGCTTCAAACCTCCAACACAGTAGTGAGTAAAAATGGCAAAAGTGGATATTACTGCCCTGTTCTGAGAGGGAAAGCATTCATACCATTAAATATGATGTTAGATGAAGGGTTTTTTGTGTATGTACCTTATCATGTTGAGGAAGTTCCTTCTCTGTTCCAAGTTTGTTGAGTTTTTATCATGAATTAATGTTTGGATTTTATCAAATGTTTTTTCTGCATCAGTGTCTTACTTGGGTGATCTGTGCCTTCTCCCCCCGCCCTTTTCTTTCTTGGCCAGTCTAGCTAAAAATTTGTCAGTCTTTATCTTTTCAAATTGCCAGTTTTCAGTATCATTGATTTTCCCTATTGTTTTTCCACCTCTTACTGGAAAGGGGCTATCGGCAAACCACGTTTTATCTGGCTAGACGACTCTGTCATACAAGGNGAAAGGGGCTATCGGCAAACCACGTTTTATCTGGCTAGACGACTCTGTCATACAAGGAACTGGGACAGGCAAGGAAGGCACATGGAAATGGAATTCAGGACTCTGGAGGATTACATTCCCCAAAAGGAAATGGGAAAAGTATTTCACCCTCCAGAAGCAGAACTCAGATCAGCGTACACAAATTATAGAGAAGCGAAGGTGAGCAACGTCACCGCCTACCCTAGAACACAAGCCCCAGAATCATACGGGTTTGGATCACATTCCCAGCCCCGCCCCCTGCTAGCTCTGTGTATTAGACAATGATGATGTAACAGATACACCTCCAAAACTCAGCAGTTTACCAAGTAGTTTATTTCTTGCTCTCAAGAGAACTGCCCATGGAGGGTTTTATGATTCAGGCCTGGTAGCCATGAACACCACTCCCGGGCAGATGGACCAGACCTAACAGAGGCTGGAAAATTTGTCCAGCCATGTGCCCAAGGGGCTAAGAAAACCTTTTTGTTGAATCACTAGTCAGTCTGTGCAACACTCTATAATTTGGAGTTTATCTTTTTGAGCTTTCGTTTCCTTATATGTAAAAAGAGGATAATAATGTCTGTCCCATGAGCATCTCCCATGCTCCTCAGTGTCTGGCACCAGGTGGGGGTTTAACGAGCATTTGTTACAAGAATGAATGAATCAGTGGATTTAGAAGCAGGTGTAAGGACCGGTGTAGGTAGCACACTTCAAATCCTGTTTGATTTATAGCGAGGGTTCCGTACCTGACAGTAGGAGCTGCTGCTGTTGTTCTGAAGGCTTTATAAAGGAATGAAGCTGGACAAGAATGTTCCAAGCTACAGTTTGAAGAGTGAAGTCTCTTTCTGGAAGGTTTCAGGCAAAGGCCAACTCTCAGCCTTGTCACAGAGTGGAGTCCTGCCCTCACATGTCCTTTAAGGCTATGTGGTCTAATGGGACATCATACAAACCACAGTTTCACTCACTCCTTCATAACTTTGAAACTCAGTTTCCACAGTTTTAAAAACCTACTTAGCACACTAGCCATGGCAATTCACTGGGAAAAATGTATGAAACTGTGGGGAAAAGCCTGGAGCTTGGATAGGGTAAGTGCTTTATAAATATTTGTGTGTTTTTTCCCCCTTTTTTGCTTCTTTGTTGCTTCTATGATACAGACTATAGTCTTTATTTATTTTTTTTTTAAAGATTTTATTTATTTATTCGACAGAGATAGAGACAGCCAGCGAGAGAAGGAACACAAGCAGGGGGAGTGGGAGAGGAAGAAGCAGGCTCATAGTGGAAGAGCCTGACGTGGGGCTCGATCCCATAACGCCAGGATCACGCCCTGAGCCGAAGGCAGACGCTTAACCGCTGTGCCACCCAGGCGCCCCACAGACTATAGTCTTTATTAATTGCATTTGAAATGATTTGTTATAATTAAAGAGAAAATTCCTGGGTTGGAGTTTGGGATTATAGTTTTGCAGTTCCAACCATTCCTCTCTGCAAATGATCACAGAGGCATGCAGGTATCTAGCAACTGACTTCTCAGAACGTCTAAGAACTGGTAATAGGTTAACAAGTCATGTCAGAGATTCTTATATGCAACCAAAGTTGATAGAGAATTAAATAAGCTACTTCCTAGGGAAACTAGGTACATACCATTTTTCTGTAAAAAGATGGTACATACAAATCTAGAAACTCAAGTTGAGCAAAACAGAAGATAATGATTAAGGACTTGCCTTCTATGTGGTTGCTTTATAACAAAATGCAGAGTAGCTGCCCCTGCATTCAGAAACAATATAAAACCCTGCACCACCCCATCCACCTAGTTTATGAAAGTCAACATTACTTAAAAACAAAAACAATTTGAGGGGCACCTGGGTGGTGCAATTGGTTAAGTATCAGACTCTTGGTTTCTGCTCAGGTCGTGATCTCGGGGTCATGAGATCGAGCCGCCTTCCCCGCCGAGGGCTCTGAGCTCAGCATGGAGTGGACTTGAGATTCTCTGTCCCTCTCCCTCAGCCCCTCCCACTTGTGCTCCCTTGTGCATGGGCGCTCTCTCTCTATCTCAAATCAAATAAAATAAAATCTTAAAAAAAAAAAAAAACAAGCTTCGAATTAGGACAGAACCCATCTAGCAATTGAGTGGCTTCAGGGGGAAAAAATCAAAGCAGAACAAAGCAGAATATTTACTCAGGTGGTTTTGGTGGCGTGGTGGCTTTTTCTCAGCTACTGTGGGTTTGTGATTTTCGTTTCTGCAATAACCACTTCAGTAGTTGGAGCCATTACATCCCAGCCTGTGTTGTCAACTGGGTCCTGAGGTTATTCCAGCACCTTGAGAAAAGCTGCCATCTGCCTCCTTTTAGAGCTTTTAAGATAAACCCGGAGGGCACTAGGAACGCGGGTGAGTTACTGTTATCAATATGGAATGTGAGGTTTCCTGTACAATAGCACCACCTCTTTTAAGTCACCGTCTCAGAATGCCTAATGATGTAATAAATAATGTGTGTGCCGAATGAAAGCTTTGAGTAATGGAACCAGCTAACATTTAGAATTTTATTAGGGACGAACTGTCTCAGATGTTCTTAGCGCTGTTATTACCCCCTTGTTAAAGCTGGTAATTTTTGTTTTTAAAGCACCTTGGAGACACTCATTGATACGTGTCTGAAAAAAATAGATATTCCTTTTCTTCTTAAAAAAGGTTCCCATGAGACTTTAGAACCGTGTAAGAATAATACTCTGATTGCTCAAGTGGGTGGATTTTGCAGTCTCTATTTTTCATCCTTTAATCATCTTAAGAGATCCTAGCTTTCCTCACCATGAAGTGCAGACTGAGTGCTGTATGATTCCCCTTGTTGAGAGGGAGAGAGAGGGCAGAGCTCACCAGAGACCCTGATCCGCTGGGTGGTTGCTTCTGTTTGCTCTTGGGAACACCCGACAGCTCCTGAGCTGCTTATCCAAGAGAGAAGAGCTAACATAAAATCAAAGACATGGCCCAGAGCAACTGTGGCCACCCAGAGCACCCACAGCCTGTGTTTCAAGGGGAGCACTTGCTCATGGTTCCTGCAAATAATTGCCAGGTGGGAGTGTAGCCTCAGTGTTACCCAAACCACCCATTTATCAGGAAAGCTGGAAATAAACTGTACATGGTATCTGTAGTCAAGGAAGGGAGAAGGGAAAAAGGCAGTGCCAGCCTTTTTATCAAGAAAGCCAACACTTGCCCTGGAAATGCCTAACAGACTTTTGCCTAAATCTCATTGGCTATCACAGGTCATGTGGTCACCCTCCCTGTGCAGGAGGCTGGGAAGGTACTTACCTATTCGGCCATCTGGTGGAAGCCAGGCCAAGGAAAAGGGAGTGAGGAATGGGTGTCGGGCCAGCTAGTGTGGACTGCCTGCCAACATGTACACATTATATTTAAACATTGGCTCTATATTAAAGGAAACAAAACATGTCAAAGAGCCAGGTATGGCCCACAGACCTTGAGTTTATAAACTTTACATGAGACAAACCAGTGTCTGTCCTTGGTATCTCTCTTTGCCTGTCACTTCAATCCTATAATTTCCTGATTCAGTGGCTCTAAGCTTTTTACCATCAAGGACGTGTCTTTTTTTTTTTTTTTTTTTTTTTTTTTCTGTTTTCTCCCTGGAATCCATCTGTTGGAACATTCTGTCTACAAACTCCTTTTGTTAGGTAATAATGAGTTTTCTCATTTTAAAAAATTCAACAAAGACTTGCAGAACTGCCAACCAGAGCCTCTGATCGACACAGGATAACCAGCGGGAGAGTTGGTATAATTCCAGATGACAGTAAAAAAAAAATAAAATAAATAAAATAAAAAGACATTTTAATTAGACTACACAAGTTTATCTTGAGTAAATGAATACATTCCAGTAGGATAGCATTGCTAACTTTTTCAATAAAGGGTCAGATAGTAAATAATAGAGGATTTGAAGGCCACATGGTCTGTCATAACCCCTCAACCCCATGCCATTGTAGTACAAAAACAGCCATGGACAATATGGAAATGAATGGATGAGGTTGTGTGCCAATAAAACTTTATTGAAAGGCTGTGGGTCAGATTTGGCTGGTAGACCATAGTTTGCTGACCCTTTCAGGATGCTTTTAAAGGTATTAAACTATTTTCACACTCCACTTCCTACTTTCCTGAAACTTTAGAGGTCCTGACTGGGGACAACGATTTGGATAATAAACCTTGCCCCCCAACCACTTTCAGCCTGTCCTGACTTGCACTTTGGATCTCAATATTCTTAGAAATGATATCCCCACTTTCTTCCCTGTGCTATGAAGCTCATTCTTGGCTTTGGGCTTGACTCTTTCTCCAGAAGTCTTTACTGGGTCACTAGTGAAGGCAACAATCACTAGATCACTCGATGGAAGCAAAATCTCTTAGCTCTTTAGGCACACAAGCTTTGGAGACTAAGCTAGGTAGNTCAAGGAAGGGAGAAGGGAAAAAGGCAGTGCCAGCCTTTTTATCAAGAAAGCCAACACTTGCCCTGGAAATGTCTAACAGACTTTTGCCTAAATCTCATTGGCTATGACAGGTCATGTGGTCACCCTANTCTGACCAAACCAGAGTTCTCATCTCAGCTTTGTTGTTGAAGGGTTGTCACCAATCTATTTGTGACCAAGATGTTGTACTCTGCTGTGCCTTTATTCCAGTGTCTAGTTACATTTGTATAGCACACCATTATAAATTTAGTGGCTTAAAGCAACAGCAATCATTTATTTTACTCATGAATCTACAATTTGGGAGGGCTGATAGGCACTGCTTATCTCTGTTTTTCACCATCTCAGCGGTGACAGCCTGTAGGCTGGGGTAACTCAACAACTGTAAGCTAAAATCATTTAAAATTTGTTCCCTAATATGTGNACCTGTGCAGGAGGCTGGGAAGGTACTTACCTATTCGGCCATCTGGTGGAAGCCAGGCCAAGGAAAAGGGAGTGAGGAATGGGTGTCGGGCCAGCTAGTGTGGACTGCCTGCCAACATGTACACATTATATTTAAACATTGGCTCTATATTAAAGGAAACAAAACATGTCAAAGAGCCAGGTATGGCCCACAGACCTTGAGTTTATAAACTTCACATGAGACAAACCAGTGTCTGTCCTTGGTATCTCTCTTTGCCTGTCACTTCAATCCTATAATTTCCTGATTCAGTGGCTCTAAGCTTTTTACCATCAAGGACGTGTCTTTTTTTTTTTTTTTTTTTTTTTTTTTCTGTTTTCTCCCTGGAATCCATCTGTTGGAACATTCTGTCTACAAACTCCTTTTGTTAGGTAATAATGAGTTTTCTCATTTTAAAAAATTCAACAAAGACTTGCAGAACTGCCAACCAGAGCCTCTGATCGACACAGGATAACCAGCGGGAGAGTTGGTATAATTCCAGATGACAGTAAAAAAAAAATAAAATAAATAAAATAAAAAGACATTTTAATTAGACTACACAAGTTTATCTTGAGTAAATGAATACATTCCAGTAGGATAGCATTGCTAACTTTTTCAATAAAGGGTCAGATAGTAAATAATAGAGGATTTGAAGGCCACATGGTCTGTCGTAACCCCTCAACCCCATGCCATTGTAGTACAAAAACAGCCATGGACAATATGGAAATGAATGGATGAGGTTGTGTGCCAATAAAACTTTATTGAAAGGCTGTGGGTCAGATTTGGCTGGTAGACCATAGTTTGCTGACCCTTTCAGGATGCTTTTAAAGGTATTAAACTATTTTCACACTCCACTTCCTACTTTCCTGAAACTTTAGAGGTCCTGACTGGGGACA
>NC_048229.1:76230520-76280236 GCF_002007445.2 Ailuropoda melanoleuca
TGGATTTCTCCCACAGCATAGACAATGAAGTGAAATGCAGTGCTCAAGGTAAAATGACAGAGGAGACGTGGAGAACAGGAGAAATACAGAGGAGGGAATGAGTAGTTTCATTTAGGGGTAGGGTGAGGAGAATCTCTGGAGCAAAAGGCTAAGGAATGGTTAGCTCAGTTAGAATGGCCATCATAGAATTTTCTGGAAAAGAAGACATGAATATGGGAAACCTATAGCAACACTAGGCAGCTCATGGATGCACCTTTATGGGAAGCTTTATGGGAAAGAATGGTAAGGTATGAGCTGCTGGCTTAGTATGTCCTTAGAACTCAAAGTGACACCAGGAGCCTGGGGGTATGGACCCAGAGAAGCTGATAAGAGCCAAAAGAGCCGAGAAATGCAGACACGTTGTTAAGCTATAAAGTGGTAACTCCTATCCGGTGTTCACGGAAATCACGGTTGGCTTGGATCACAACTATGTGTGTGGCAGTAGCTTCCAAAGAAAGCCAAAGGAGGACAAGGAAGGGATGACATGAATCACAAAACAAGGGGCTGCTGGTAGTCCCCACGGAGACAAGGGAGCTGCCTCTAAAACTACACCGTTAGCATTAAAGTTGTTTTGCTTTTCCACTTAGTTCACTCCTCATAAGGACAGGGCATTTCAGAGCTTTTCCAACAAAGATATGTGCCAGAATGACATAGATTCTTTCTTTTTTTCAAATAACAATTATTCTTTCATTTTCTCTCTCTCTAGCTGCTTTAATTTCTGTAATTATAATCACTGTATATGCTCGTTGAAAAAAATGTAACAAGGAAGAATAAAAATAAAAAAGTGAAAATTTCCACTATGCCACTTCCAATGTACCATAAAAGGGGTAACAACTATTAATAATTTGGTGTTTCCTTCTAGATGCTTATTAAACTATATACAAAAAAATTTTTTAGGGGCGCCTGGATGGCTCAGTCGGTGAAGTGTCTACCTTTAGCTCAGGTCATGATCCCAGGGTCCTGGGACAGAACCTCTTGTCGGGCTCCCTGCTCAGGGGGGAGTCTGCTTCTGCCCCTCCCCCTGCTTGTGCTCTCTCTATGTCAGATAAATAAATAAATAATCTTTAAAAAATATTTTTTTAAATGTGATCTTACTGTTAGACTATTCTACAACTTTCCCATTCAATTATGTATATAGTGGTGTGTGCGTGAGAGAGAGGCTTCTATCTAAGGTTTTTGATGGTTTGATGAGTGGCCACTTCCCTGATTGATGGGCATCCAGTTTTCTCTAGTTTATCAATCTCACAAGAATTGTAAAAATGACATGTCTTCACATAGACCCATTGAATGTAGGATTGAATTCTAGAAATGGTATTGCTGCATTGAAGGTAGGCCCATTTAAAATTTTGACAGATAACTACCAAATTGCCTTCCCAAAGGCCTTACCAATTCTTCCTACCCCCAGGAGCATTTGAAAGTGTTCTTGTCCCCACAGCCTCACCAGCTCTGGCTACTATCAACATGGAATATTGTTATTTTCATTTGTATTCATCCTAAGACCTTTACTTGAGAATTAGATTCTTCCTACATAAATAAAAATTGTCCAAGAGGAGAGTGTTGTAAGTCCTTTAAAAACCTTTCAGGTTTTAGTAATTCACAGATTTGAATGGTTGAACTTCTTTATTGTTTTTTAAATCCTGAAGTAATGGAAGATTTATAAAGAGCTTGCACTTTTTATTATATCTGACATTTAATGAGAAATCACTGGAAAGGTTGGTGATTGGGATGAACACAGTGTTACTCAGATTAACTGAAACCCCTTGTCCTCTTCTCATGTGTCCACTCTTCTATCGTTGATCAAGCCTCTATTTTTCTGACATTGGAATGGGGAGAGTTCTCTCTCAGTATCGGTCTCTGTTGAATACCAGACAGCATCGCATTTGTTCAGTGCTCGCGAGGCACTTGCTCTCTGGGAGATTTTTGAGTTTTGGTGGTACGGATGTTTTTCATTATCCATTTTTGGAACCACTATGTGTATTTTTTATAATTATTGGATCCCCTTCAAGAAATGTTTATGTGATAATTTGAATCAGGTTGACGCTGTGTTTTTCACCATTTCCCTGAAGTTTACCTAAACTGCAGAAGTCACAGAGCTACAGCTGGATGAATTTTTACAAACTGAGCACGCACATGTGACCAGTGCCCAGAGAAATAGCATGGCCAGTCCCTAGAAGCCCTCTCTGCCCTCGGTAACACTATTCTGACTTGCAGTGGTATGCATTAGTTGGCCTGTTGTGTACTTGATGTCAATGAAGTCATATGGTGTGCTCTCTTTTGTGTCTGGCTGGCACCCTATCTTTAAATACTATAATAGATCGATAGCTCACATTTAACACACACTCTGTCACACCAGGCCCTTTTCAAAGCACATTATATGCATTATATTAAACACAGGTGTGATAAATATGAATCACATTTGGGTGTTTCACATTTTGAAGTGACTTTATAGCTGGTATAGAGAGGTCAAAGATATAGATTTCCTTTTCGCACACCCAATGTGTCTACTTTTTAATAAATGATTTATTAAAATTAAGAACCTCTTCAGAGCCATAATTTCACAAAGCTCTCCAACTGCTGTCCTTGCAGTCGAAGTTTGTAATTAGCCTTTAATAAACATGTTATGATGTTCTTAAAATTCTGAGCAGTGATGCCATTAAACATATCATTTTAAATTGAGCATTTAAAATTAATGCCATGGAGTTTTGGAGATGCCAAAATAAATCAGTGTCCAAATTCACCCTAGGTGAGAAGGGCAATGAGAACTGAATACCCTCTCTGTCCATTTCCTTTTCAGGAAATGATGACCTATCAGGGAGGACATAAATCACTCCTGTTCCCAAATTAGATGAAAATTCTGAGGTTTAAAGCTTGCCTCTCCCTGAAGATGGTAATATTCAGCCTCTGGCTTTATCATTTCCCCACAGGCGCAAGTTTTGCTGGTTCTCACAAAACAGTTCTGTTCCATTTCTGTTACTGAAGAGGCTGAATGCTCTGCCGAAGCAAATTCCAAACAAAGAAGGCCTCATCTCCTCCCAGCAAAGGTCCCCTAGGGAATAATCTTCTAGAGATTCTTGTGATTAGGCAATTAGACATGTGACTCTGCCTGGGAAACCTGTTTCAAGCTCACTTATACTTAGGTTGCCCTCGCCCCCTGCACTAGAAGGTATACCTAACCTCGTTCATCTGACTCCCCCATATAGCATCTTCTCATCAAGTGGTTGAAGGAAACTAGAAAATAATACTAATTTCTATTTTGAAAACATACCTGATAACAAACAAGAAAAAAAATGGTGATAGCCACTGGTAAATGTGGAGAATTCTACTTTGCAGGGCTAAAGCCACGCATCTGCTCTGGAAAGATTGGAACCCACACCGACTTTGCAAAATGCTTCAGCCATTCAAGCCTTGATGCTCTGGGCATGAACAGAAGTCAGGCAGTCTTATAAGCAATGTGGAAGCGGGAGCTGTATCCAAGGGTGTCTTTGGTTGTGAGAGTTAAGGAGACTATAGAAGTTCTATGGGACAGGGAGCTCTCCTCCACCTGCTATACGTTGAGTGTGGAATCTGGCTATGGGTGGATGGTCAGAAAATGTCTACCAAATAAGAAGGGGCCATGGTCCAGCCTTCTGCTACAGTCCATGCTAACTTGTGGGAAAAGGTCATTTCAGTTAGTGAGAAGGATACAGCTTCTTTGCATGAGGACAGACATGCGGGTTCACCAGTTGAAGGAAGGAAGGCATTCTAGATCAGTGGTCAAGAGCATGGGTCATATAAATAAGGGAAACAATGTTAAAGTTCTTTTTAGTATATATTCTGTCATGAGAATATCTCATGAAATATTTGGGACATATTAAAAAATTATTTCTTATTTATTTGAAATTCAGATTTAACGGAGCATTTTTTTTTTTTAAAGAACACTAATTCAGTCCTGCTCACCCCATTTTTATAACATTTGGTTCTCAGGCAATAATTCTCATGTAAGTTTAGCTGTTTCTAGCTGATCTATAAGGGAAAATCTTAACTTTTTTCATAACCTCCTCCAAATAGAGTATGATCCAGTTGCTAAGAATTGATAGGCTTCTCAAGACAATACTTGAGGGGCAGAGTGAAAACCGTCACCCAGATGCTGGTCAAGATTGTGTTCATAGCCTTTACCGAAATACAGTTTTACATGGGACAATGTCTGCTTGAGGAAGGTTTCTGTGGGCAGACCCAGCATTTGTCTCTTAGTGTAGACTTTCACATTTTATAACTGGAATCAGTGAAGGTATGATGAGCAGAGATATTTGATGTATTGATGGCATGTTGTTCTGGTTGATACTTTTTTCTTTTTTTAAGATTTTACTTATTTATTTGACAGAGAGAGCCAGAGAGCACAAGCCGGGGCGGGGGTGCGGGGATGGCAGAGGGAGAGGGAGAAGCAGGCTCCCCGCTGAGCAGGGAGCCCACTTTGGGGCTCGATCCCAGGACCCTGGGATCATGACCTGAGCCAAAGGCAGACACTTAACTGACTGAGCCACCCAAGCACCCCTGGTTGATACTTTTGATAATAGATTCAGGAATCAAAACTAATTTGGTAGGCTAGCATGGGGGGCTGAATTATTAGCAATTAAAGTAATAGGAACAAAGGTAAGATTCTGTACTTGGGGCCAAACAAGGAACTGCACTAGTTACATATGTGAGGATCCGTGACTTAGTAGAATCCTAAGTGATTCTGGAGGCATGTTTTCAGTGTGCAGTAAAAGAGCTCACAACAACTTATGTAAAGTCCTGTTGGTGTCAAGGCTTGTGTGCTGTTTGGATAAATGAAATACAACTGCTTCCCAACATGCTTTGCTAGCACTGAGTGGTTAAGAAGAGAGTTAGAGGCCCTACATGGGAAACAACTCAGAAAACGATGGGTCTTGAGCCAGTGGCTCTCAAAACCTGAGGTTGTATCGGAATCACCTACATGTTCCCTTGACACAGTGAGTCCCAGTCTCAGAGTATTTGACTCAGGTCAGGAATGGGGCCAAGAACTTCCAACTAAAGACTTGTAACAATGGTGCTGCTGGTCCAGGACCTCACTTTGAGAACCATTGCTATAAGACATAAAGTTCATATTAAAAAGTTCCTGCCCTAACTGTGAAAGTCTGTGACCAGACAAGTATTGGGACCTGCACTCTGAGAGTGGGTAGTATTGACTCTACTCGTGCGTATTACCCCCCAAGAGTCAGACTTGTGAGGGTTTAGGGCAAGGGTAGATGGGGGCTGGAAGGCTTGGTCCATTGATTTCCCCCTCGGGGACCAAGTTCTGTGGCTCTTCATTGATTCCTCTGACAGTTCACCCTTGAAGTCCATGCAACGTAGTGCCAAGAACAGAGATGCTTCTTCACCGGGGCCTCTGTGCCATGACCTCAGAATGGCATCACCATAACCGAAACACTGCCACACGGTGGTGTTCAGTTTCTTGTCAAGGCCTCATGTGTCATTAAACAGATGACAACCACAGGGTTCTGAGTTCTGTTTTGTTAAGAAAATGAAAATAATAACTGGCATTAAACAAAATCCATAAATGCCTGTTCCTTGCTGATAGGGTGGCCACACTCATTGTTACATTGTTTTGTGTGTATTTTTTTTTTTCCTGGAGCAGCTATACCAAAAGCCATGATTCATGCATTGTGCCAGCCTCAGAGATATCAAGATCCATTTGCATAAATATTCACAATCATGTTCCTAAAGCTGTTTCCTTATTTCCCTTTGTTGCTGTTTTACTTTACATTGGAGGTCAGGTGAAGCAGTCTTTAATTGAGGCTATTCACATACAGACACACACACACACACACACCCCATAATTGAATTATAAATTCCATGGGAACAGAGCCAACACCTGTTTTCTCAGAGAGCTATCCCCAACCCAAACGCAGCACCTCACACATGGTAGCTACACAAAATCTGTGATTGACTGAATGAATAAATGTATTTATCTTTGCAAGCCAGTGATCTTGGAGGTTACCTGTTGATCCGTCATATGTTAACTCTGAACACACACGACTTCTTTTTTTTTTTTTTTTTTTTTTTTTTTTTNTTTTTTTTTTTTTGCTGTGAACTAAATGCAGATCCTGGGTTAAGCCTTACTAACATCTGGTTGTCCCCTTCTAAAGCTATTCCATAGCAAAGACAGCATTTTGATTGCTTATAGGTTTAATGTTGTATATTCATGGATCATATCTACCACATTTATTTTAAAAAATTTTTAAATAGTTTATTAAAGTACAGTGTGCAAAGGGAAATGTTTTCGAAACACATAAAATATAATACAGCAAAATAATAGAGGGATATAATTATTAAAATTTAGTACCATATTTGCTTTGAGTTTACATGTACCATGGAAAAAATGGAAATGTGTTGACTTAAATAGTTCTTATTGTTTGATTTAAAGAGAAGAAGCATGCCAAGTGATGGGAAGAGAAAATTTTTCCCCTTTTCATGTTTTTCTGCTGGGAATGTATCTTAAGAGCCTTTACTGAAAAGAGCTCTGAGTTGCAAAAGGAATAGCTTTTCAACAGCTATTTTGCCAGAGGTGTAAAAACTTTCTTTGCCTGGTTACTTTGTATATCTTACTTCAGTAAAGACATGAAAAGGAGTCGTGATAAGGTGAATACATTCCCACAGAGAGCTAAACTTCCCGGTGATCAGACTTGATTCAGGAATAGCACTCAGTGAACTGAGAGGATTAAATGATCAATGTCTCTTTTAGATTAGCCCTCTCAAATATCAATGATCGCCACCAGCGTTGGGGGAGATAATGAGGTAATTTTAATATTGAGCATTCCAAGGAGTGTCTCAAGTACAGGAAGTGTGTGGGGATTAGAAAGATAACTCATCACCTACGTTGCAGCTGGCCTTCTGTGAGGACGGGGCTGCTGGAGGCCTCAGTCCCTGGGCCAGTGGGGACACATGAAATGACATGATTTTGTGTGTGTGTTAATTGAGGCTCTCAAGAAGAGACGGAGTTGTGAGAGCAAGTACTTTCTCAAGGAGGTGCAGGGTGCATCAAAAACGGATAGGAGTCAAGAAAAGAGGAAAGAGAGTCAACGTGGTGAGCCATACTAAGCCAGGGAACGCAACTGAAGATTAATCCCATAAGAAAACTCTGGAAACGATGTAGAAGGCATGCCTCAGAGTAATCTCACCTGAAGAAAGAGGGAAAAGGGATATTGATCAATTCTCTTTAGTTGACTGTATTGACTCCTACTCAGTTGGTTGAGGGATACTCGCATGAAAACGGTGTTAATTCCAGGGCACTTCCCGAGAGAGGCTTCAAGACTGCCAGACACACAGGCAGAGCCGTCTTCTGTGCTTCTGGGGAAAGTCCTGAGATAGAGAGCTGCGGACCCTGCAGTCAGAAGTTGTCTGGAGCACAGTGGAATGGAGTGGGGTCTGAGATATTTGGGCAAGACACTGGCAGCTTCTCTGGTATGTAAAATGCCTTTAGAAAGCAGTGGCCACAGTATTGAATAACTTCCCAGAGTGCTTCAGTTCTCTGTTAGATTTATCAGCCATTTGCCTCTATCAGTTCTCTTCACCTCAAATAGACTCACCATAGTCTCTGTGTATTTTTAACACCTCTCTACACTTGCTAATTACTTTTTTTACAGAAGAGAAAGTACACTAGAGATCATTATTTTTTGCAAGCACCATTATCTGGTTAAGAATGCCCTAACACTGCTTTGTGTCCACTGGGATTTCTCCTTAAGGGTACCTTCTATTTATGCAAGGCCATATTGCCTTTCTATCTGCAGTAGTGATATGGTTTCTTCTTTAAGTGAATATATGTAAGTAAAAAAAAAAAAAAAGTCAATGTGCAGAAAAAAGTTAATGACATTAAAAATATATCTAGTGGTGTGCTGGTATATGTTTGAAAAATGGCTCTCTGGGAAAAAAAATTCCGTAGTTTGTAGCGTTTGCCTGTTTCTGGGGTGTAAATATTCCCGCTATGACTCAAATCAGAAATAGCTGCAGACATGACACCACTGAAGATACACGATTGGTTCTCACAAGCTGGAATTAGCCAGCCCAGCACATTTCTGGGGGCCACCCGAAGATAATCAGTCTCACAAAACACCTCATGGATAAAATGAAGGGCAGAACTTGTATTCTCTGACAAATATTTCAAAAATTTGGTACTGAGGTGAGTTACAGCAATGCCATCTAGCAGAACAGTAATAATTACTCATGTACTTAAACCAACATCCAGGTGGGATCCTGGCATACGAACTTTCGAGTACAGAATTGTTGATTTCAGCCTAAAGGAAGGTAAACACCAAACATTACTGATCTCCTTCTTTATGGTTGTTGCTTCTGGTTTCCTCCAGAATGGCTGTTTTTAAGAAGCACCCCCTTCCCAGTGGTTTCCATGAGCTACACTGGTTAGCCGCAGGTCCCTGAACGTCTGACCTTAGCTTACCCATTTCTCCAGTTGTTTGTTACTGAAGTGCCGATGCCATGTACAAGCTCTTGGCGGGTGTGGGTATATCTCATTCCACTATAGGTTAGAAGCTAAGCCTAAAATTTGGAAATGAAGATCTCAGCAAAAAATCCTAGTTCAGTCATATATGTTGCCTTGAACAAGTTACCCCCTGTAAAATGGAGGCGGTAACGTTAACAACCAACTCATGAACTAATTATGAAACTAGAATGAGCTGCTGAACATCACTGTTTGCTCTCAGTGGTAAAGCAGGGTACAAACCTTAACAGCTCTCCTTGTGGCTATTATTACTGTTATTTCTATTTACCCCATAGATTCATGAGGGTTCTGCAATCGGTTTAGTGACCTGTTCTAGAGTTTCTTTTTTAAAATTCCAGATTCAACTCAGGTGAGGTTGGCAAAGCAGTGATCGCCAGATCCTTCTTGCTTGCTTCACCTTAGCTGGCTCCTACTTCACGCATCTTTCAAGATGTTTGTAGAAAACTAATCAGCATCTACGTTTGTTTTCCAATTTTCTTTTGCTCGCGCATACCATGGCCACTTGATTAGCAATCAGTGCTGTGTTGGCAGCCACGTACAGGCCCCATTCGTCCTAATCAGGGATGTAGGAAGCAAACGCTGGTGTTTAAAGGGAACCCTTTTTTGAGCTCTTGTCCCATGACTCCTAATTGTTGTAGTTCTCAAACTCAACCCAGCTGCAAGCTTTATTAGGGAAACATTTATTCAGATAACAAGCCTCGCGTATGAAAGAGGAGTAATTATTTTGCAAATGCATTTGAATCACTGTATGCCATAGTGCAACTCATCTCCCAAATGGAGAAGGTGCACATTTGGGCTGGAATGTTGCTTTGTAGATGGACAATATGGCAAGCATGTGACTGGGAGCTTCTGGCAACTGATAGAAAAATGGACAAATGAAAAGACACCAGCACAAGAGGTAAAAAAGTGAGCAACACTCTGAAAACTGAACAGTGTGAACAAAATGCCTAAGTTTCATTCATGATCATGTTTGCTCATTTATCCTTTCATTCATTCATTCTCCATCAACTATTTTTGAGCTCCTGTCATAAACTTTGCTCTCAAAGAGCTTACTGGGAGAGAGGCAATGAAAATATGTAACTCATGTCACCTGGGATCTCCCATCTTATGAAATCTAAATAATATCGGCCCAAACCTCCAGTCTCTGCCTTGTGAATGTTCAGTGATACCTATGAATTTTTTGGGATTCCATGGAGCTCACGTATCAATGGTCACTCTAGCTCCCAAACCATGCTCCTGCTTACTTAGTTGTTTTGCTTTATTGTCCTCTTCATATTCCACAATCCACAGATAGAAGACAGCCCCTCCCTTTTCTTTCACAAAAAATTCACATAAAGCATTGTGTGGGTAGCACACTCAATTGAAATTCTAGGAAGTTGTATTTGGAGGTTGTATCAACTCCCAATGGAATATTAAACATGACTATTCTTAAATGTTCTTCTGGCACCGGGCACATTTCCTTTGGCTGTCTACACCCAGTTCTGATTTCCCACATCTCACAGTTTTCTTCTCCCACCTCCCTTCCCATCTCTTTCTTTTAATTTTCTACCCTGTGTTCTGGGCCTGCTCCATGCTGAGTCTCTTCTCTGTTCCTGCTCCTTCACTAAGCTGCAGTTCCAAATACTTACATCCAGACCCAAGATGCTCTCCAGAATCAAACACCTTGTTTCATTTAAAAAGAACTTCCCTTAGGGGTAATTTAAGGAGTTCTTTATATATTCTGAATTTAAGTCTTTGATAAATATGTGTATTCCAAATCTCTGCTAGTCTTTCACTTTCTTATTGATGTCTTTTGATAAACAGATATTCTATATTTTAATGAAGAGCAATTATTCATTTTTTCTATAATACTTATTGGTTTTTGTGCCTTGGTAAGAAATATTTGTATTCCCTAAGGTCACAAACATTCTCTACTATGTCTTCTAAAAACTTGATTTCTTTAGTTTCTATCATTAATTTTCATCTCAGATGAATTTTGTGTATGGTATGAGGGAATCAAGAATTATTAATTTTTTTTCTAATTCCTCCCACACCACTTATTGAGAAGACAATTCTTTCCCCTACTGAGTCGTAATGACCTCTCTGTCATAAATTGAATGACCACATATGCATGCTGTCTTTCTGCACTCTGTTCTGTTTCTTTGGCTTTTATATTCATCCTTGTGCCAGTGCAAGGATGGTAATTTTTAATCATTTTCCCTTTCACATAGGCATTTGGAATATCATGTGATGATCACTCTGAGTAGAGACACAGGCCATGATACATGCCAGAAGACCTAACCTAGAGGGTCAGAAATGCCTTTCTCAGGAGATGTCATTTAGGCTCAGGAGCACTCTGCAGGTGTGCACTCCAGGGTGTGCCCCCTTGGCTCTTCCCTCACTTTATGGTGGGTGCACTGATTTGCTTGATGTAAACCATGTTGTATACACACTGGTCTGGAATAATAACACCAATAAAACGAAGAACATACTCAAGTAGAGGCAGAATAGCTTCTTTGTAAAGACATGACACTGAAGATTGAAAAGAATATGTAATTTGTCCAAGGTCACAGAGCTGGTGAGTTCTGATATCTGGTTTGGGATTCAGGTTTCCCAGTAGGTCCCAGTAGATCATGATATTGCATTACCTCTGGTTATGGATGTCCAGGGTCCCTGGACTGGAATGTGGTGATCCCTAGGTTTGCACTCAGTTCTGTTTCACTCAGACTATGCTTTATCCAGTATCCTTGATTGCCTCCCTAGAAGAGCTGAGTTATTTGTATGCCTCAAAAAGAATAAGCTAACTGATTCTTATTTTAATATAGTAACTCTGCTCTAACACTATCAATATGTATCAAAAAAATCTTATGGTGCATGACTCATTGCACTTTTGAATTATATACATTTAATTACATATTTGATTTGATAGTTTAGCATTTAGAATTATTGCCATTCCCTACTTACTGATCTTCTGTTCTTACATTCTAATTGTCTTTGTTACAGACTCCTTTCTTATGCATAGAAAAGAAACGTAGACATGATTTCTTCTTTCCATATGTATATATTATATATTGCTTTAATGGCATGAGTCAGATACGATGGTATAGAACAGATCAGTCCTCATAATGTACTCTTTGCTGGATGGATCTCCTAAAGGATAATTTTGTTGTAATGATTGAAATGTTTGTGAAAGATTTCGTCTTTTAGTGTATAAAACTAACTATCCAGGAGTGAAAGTTTGTGTGACTTAAATGGAAGAAGAATTCATGAAAAAAAAGTATAATTAGCATAAGGTTTTGAAAATCCTTTCTGGGTAAAATAGGCAGCTCCTTCCTTCTATTTGAGGTTCTACTCTGACTGATGGCTTGCTGTTATCAGACAATGTATGCTTGACACAGTATCTGCGGGTAAAACCACCAGCTTCTATCAAGTTGATCAAATATTTATTGAGCACTTATTATGTCCAAGATGTTTTGGGGAACAAGCAAATATAAGCCTGCCCTTGCCCTTAAGGATGTATCAATTGAGCTACAATATAAACTGCTGCAATCAATTACACAGATGTCTCTAAATTCAGTCTCTGGATGCTTGGTGTAAACAAGACAAAATGTGCTGATAATGAACCTAGTTTCCTTTGTCATGTGATTTGACTTCCAGCATCATTGAAGTAATCTCACATTTTCCTGCATCCTCTGCAATTATTAGCATTAACTAATTCCACAATCTATTGAGAAAGAGGGTTCAGGCAATATTGTCAGTCTCTGCATCTTATTCAGGTCCTGCTTCCACTGCTGTGAAGGCACTTAAATAGCCCTTTATCAACTCAGTCCCCTCAAGATTGAGTATTTAATTTCTCTTCATCTCCAGCCTTAGGAAATAACCCAATTCATTGCTTAGCCATTATTTAATTCATTACTGTCATTAGAGATTAGGAGAAGCGTCTTCCCAGGGCTGACAGTACCTGACAGACCTCACCTCTCTTCATCCAGTGCAATGAACAGGCTGTGGAAAGGTCCTAATTTGAAATTCCATTTATGGGATTTGCTTTTATTACATTCACCAGTGCCAAGCTTCTGCTGGATGACCTGATAGAAAGAGGCTTGCTGCCCAAAGCATTTGCCAATACTTTGTGTCTTCAGGGAGCTTTAGTAGACTCCCTGAGATTGCTGATCTCTTAACAGGCCAGAGCAAATGGACAGGAAAGTGTATCAAGAGGTAAATGCACAAGGGAGCTGCTTTCTATAGATTGGGGTGGGCATGGGCGAATTCTTCCCTGGGGACATTTGGCATTGTCTGGAGATAATCATTGTTGTCACAGCAGAGAAGGAGTATACTACTGGCACCTAATGGTCAAGGACCAAGGGTGCCAACAGCCTACGTTGTGCAGGGCAACACCCCGACAGAATTACCTGGCCCAAAATGTCAACATTTTTTGAGAAGCTCTGAGTACCTGCCCACTGCAGCCCCCCTCTAAAACTATATAGTGTTATATGCCCCTGTGGATTTCTTTGTTTTTAACCAATTAGTGGGATAGAGATGGATGGGACTTAAGGCCCTACCTATCATCTGTTGTCTATCTAATCTGCCTACCTACCTATTTATCCATTCTCTACTTCATTTCATAAAGTATTAAGTAAAGCAGTTTATATGAACTACATTCAATAAGGTAGTTAAAAATATATCTAAAAAAGAGAAAATTTAAAAATACACAGGGGAAGTATCAATTAAAGTGGGTAGTATCAACTGTGCAGATGACACTGGTCATCTGACAAGTGTAACCCATAAATTTGCTTTAGTTTTCTTTGGGCTTTCTGTTAGCCAAAAAAAAAAAAAAAAAAAAAAAAAAAAAAAAAAGTAAAGACAGTCATTATATTTATTATATTATATATTATCCATGAGAAGAAAACAGATTAAGAAATGCTTTTAGTAGTTCAAAGGTATTTCTCACTTGGAACTTAACATAGATCATGGGCAGTGGTTGCTTTTTATGTGAGGAGCAAGACGGCAACTATTTTCAGCTTTTGGGACCATAAGACTTCTGTTCTGGTCACTCAGTGGTGCCACTATAGGCCCAAAGTGGTCATAGATGATATGTAAACCACTGGCATGACTGTGTTCTAATAAAACTTTATTTACAAAAACAGGCTATGGGCCAGGTTTGACCCTCAGGCCATAGTTTGCAGATCCTCAGTGTAGATCTCAGCAGTGCCCCTAAGTGAAGTGAGAAATGGGTTTTAAGATGATATTTTCTAGATTACTGAGTGTAAGCTGTGAGCATAACCTTACAGGATGTAAAGCAAGACTTCCTGCACCATTGGCAACAGCAACAAAAAGCCACTTCAGACTTTTACTGTGATATATATCAAGGATTTTGTGTTGTTTTGTTTGTTTTCATTTAGTTTTGCTTTGGGCCAGACTGCTCCTTTTTGGTGTGAAAATACCCCAGGGTAATAAAATCGTTCCTCTCTGATATTCAGTCTCACTTGCAAGGAAAGAAAACTTCACTTTGCTCCTTCCATCTTCCTGAGTGTTTAAAAGTTATGGAAGGGAGGCATTATGACAAGGCAAAAGTATTGTTACTCTCAAAAGTATTTCAGAAGATTTAGGCAGACTGAGGGCACGGTTCTAAATGGCCATGCTAAAATAGTTATCTTTGGAATCGGCCTCTGAGTCCTTTCCCGGGGACAGCCTTCATTCCTTTGATGGCCTCAGCTTGGCTGTCACCTCCTCTGTGAAGGTTTCCATGGCCTCTTGAAGGAAATAAGTAGTCTTCTCTTTTGGCCTTCTCTAGAGCTTTGTGCTTCCCAATTTTATAGCACTTTCCTTGGTATCTTGTACTTCTTTTTCCCATAATCAATTGAACTCTTTGAAGGAAGAGTATGCATCTTCCTGATTTTATACTCTCTCCTCTGTGTCTATTGCAATATCTAGCACAAAGTAGATTCCCATAATTACTTGAGTAAATGAATGAATAAGTGGATAGGTGCATGGATGGAGGGATGCATGGAGGGATGGGTGAGTGGATAGAGAGGGAGGAAGAGATAGGTAGATCAATAGATAGAATAATGGAAGGAAGGACATCAGTTTCTCAAAAATCTAAGTTCAAACATAAATAGCAGTATTGCAGAATATTGTACTGGTAGGCACTCTGACTGAAATTGTCCTATCTCCTCATATAAAATTAATCGTAATCTTGGTTCAGTAACAAAACAAAATCTCAACATTCCTGATTTGTATTTCAATAACTTATGCTATATATGCCTAGAAATTCACTGAAAGTCAAAATGATTTATATATACAATCACTAGAGTGAAGTTCAAAGTGTTTTAAGCAGAACCTACATTTAGACTGCAGGTGTATTTGTTACAAAGGATGCTATAACAGATTAGATAAATACAGCCAAAGCATTGCTAATAACACTAGGCCAAAGTCATCGTGAGTATATACATATGTTACAATATAGCAAATGGTATAAGAAAGTTTAAGGCTGTTTCTTTTCCTTATTCCTAACTCTCATGACTCTCAGTGGTGTCCAGCTGTTATGGACAAGACCAGCGTGTGCATTGTAACTTTATCTTTTGTAGAAACTTGTAGGATCAGTGACTCTTCACATAGAGCCGACAGTTATTCCGAACACCCATTTCGATGTCACGGGTCACTTTGCATTTCCTGTTCCTCCAGCTCTCCTTTCCGCCTGTTAGCTACTTTCTATCTACTTCTGCCTCCTGCTCATAGAGCGGTGATCAAAAGTAGTTGCAGAGCTGATATTTTCAGATAATCCTGGAAAAACTGGAAATATTGGATCATGAAATCAGATGTTATCTATGCTTGGGTCTTGACTAAAATTGTTGATTTTTGGTGTCTCAATTCCCCCATTTGTGTCTTATGTGCAATTCGGACACATCTGCCTCAGCTGATAAGAATAGGACAAAACTAAGTAAATTATTACAAAGATACATCTTGAAAGAACTCTTTGTTCAGAGAGGAAATTTATTAAATGAAATATTTCCTTGCATATAAAATATCAAAACCATAATCGGATGGTCTGTATGTGTTTTATTCAAGTACTAAATGTGCAGGTAAGGTGGGGGGGGGACTTTTGCAATGTACCAAAAGTTGTTTTGGCAAGACTTCCCCAGACTTAGAGTTTATCTTCTTACATTTTCACTGGAAATCAATTCTTCAAATGGAATTTTATTACAAACTGCTGAAAATACTATTTAAAATGAAAACCCTGACAAGGATGGGTGTCATGGCAGTAATGAATTCATGATGGGACTAGTTGGAAGTGTATGACATTTTAAGTGCCTCATCACTCTGAATTCATTTGGCATTTATTGTAATAGAAATGACCGTATTGAATTCATTTGGCATTCATATGGACTTCACATGTATTTATGGAGATATAACATGGTAATTTAACATTTACTGTACTAAGCATTATTTAATGGACATTGAAAGACATTGTCATACAATGCTTAATAAAGCCAGTACCTCTAAAGTTAATCTTCTGTCAAAACAAAGAAATGGAAAACCATTTTGATTCCCCAAGTAAATTATTTGGATAAGCCAAAAATATGTATTTACTTCCCCAAATATGCTTCCTAAAGTTTTAAGCCAGAAGGTTGACTCTAGGACCAAGACAATAAAGCAGATGTTCAGTTTAGACTCCTTTATATTCTGAAATTGTCTGCAAATACATCAATCTCAGTCTAAAAATATTAAGAAAGATTTTCTTGGAGCATCGGCAATAAATTTAACACATGGCAAGCCTTCCATAGATTTATCTTTTCTCCCCCTTTAGAGTTCAGTGTGCTCCCTTTAACATAGTCCTGGAAAATAAATTTCTGTTTTATCCTTGCAGAAAAACTATTTTTAGACCAAGCAGATCATTATTTGGGAACAATCAAAAGTTCAAATTTATGAGGATCTTTGCTGAAACGTGAAGGGAGAGTTCTTCATCAACCATGCTGGCATTCTTTTCTTTTTCTTCTAAGAACAGAGTTTAAGGACACAGCATGAGACAAAGTTTACTTATAGTCACTTTCAAATATGTGGCTTAGGGTGCTCTTCCCTCTCTTGAATTTTCTCACTGGTCTTGTTTACTCCACTCAAAAGCAGAACCTTTGTTGAAACTTTACCAAAAGTCACCCAAGAACTAATCCTCCTCAGTTGAATGAAACCAGTGCTCAACTATGGTTGTAGAGTATTGCTATTTTACCATTAATTTACTGGAAATATTTTTATGAGGACTAGAAAGAGGGAGAAAACAAGTTACTTATTTTTACATGTATTCTACATAGACTTTTAAGTAATTAGTATCACTTTCAATATTACTGTAAAGGATTCTGTTTATGTGAATATCTTCCAACTCCGCATTGTGGGAAAATCACTATCACATTACCACAAGCCATCTTCCTCTGTGGCCCAGGGCAAAATTTTGGTAGGGGGGGTGTATGAGTTCCCTAGGGCTGCCATAACAAAGCACCACAAACTGGGTGACTTAAAATGATGGAAACGTATTCTCTCAAAGTTCTAGAGGCCAGAAGTTTGAAATTAAGGTAGTGGCAAGGTCATGCTCCCATCAGATCTTCTAGGGTTAGATCCCTCTTTGCCTCTTCCAGGTTCTGGTTGTCCTATACGTTCCTTGGCTTGTAGCCGAATCCCTCCAATCTCTGCCTCTGTCATCACATGGTGTTCTTCCTGTGTGTCTGTGTCTTCACATTGCATTGTCCTCTTCTTATAAGGACATCAAGTCATATTGGATTAGAGCCAACCCAAATGACCTCATCTCAACTTTGTTTCATTTCCAAAGACTCTATTTCTAAATAAGGTCATATTCAAAAGTGCTGAGAATTAGGTCTTCAGCATATCTTTTGGGAGATACAATTCAACCCATAACAGGAGATGTCTCACAATTTTTAATACGGTTAATATTTTAATGCATGCATTTATTTTTATAATTTCCTTTTCTATGATAGGTGGGATCTGAGACAAAAAACAATTTATTTGCCCTTAAGAGTTTCTTTGTTTCTGCTATCTGTGCTAGCACTAGTTAGAGAAATAAAGCTTTCTCTATAGCAAATTGTTTTTCTCCTCCTTCAAGTGAGAAAGACTGTTGTATAGTCATTTCCTCTTTGGTCTAAATGTATCTCCTTGGTTTCTGTAATACAGCATCTTTTGTTAATTATGACTCACTTTGCTTTCTTAACTCAGTTTTGTTTTCATTGCTTGATAGGAACCACACTCCTTATATAAAGAATTGGATACTTCATTTAAAATCAGAGTCAATCTTCAGTATAGCTTACTTGGAATATCAGTTAAGTTTCTCTTGGTAGCAAGCAACAGGAATCCACTCTGACTAATATTAGGCAGAAGAAGAAAAAGAAGGAAGAAGAATATCATTGGTGTGTGTATTAGTTTTCAAGGGCTGCTATAACAAAGCACCACAGACTAGTGGCTTAAACAATAGATATTTATTGTTAAGCAGGTTTGGAAACTAGAAGTCTAAGACCAGTGTAAAGATAGCGTTGGTTCCTTTGGAGTGGCATGAAGGAGGATCTGATCCATGCCTTTGTTTTAGCTACTGGTGGTTTGTTGGGAATTTTCAGCATTCCTTGGCTTGTAGAAACATCACCCCAATCTCAGACTTCACATGGCATTCTCCCTGTTTGCATGTTTGTATCTGTGTCCAAATCTTCTCTTTTTATATGGGCTCCTGTCATATGGAATTAAGGTCTACCTTAATGACATCATTTAACTTGATAAAGACCCTATCTCCAAAGGTCATACTCTAAGATAATGTGTGGTAGGACTCTAACACATTTTTGAAGAGGACACAACTCATCCTGTAGCAGTGGGATAGTGGAATCAAAGGAAGGACTGACTCTTAAAGGGAAAGAAACAAAAACTTTTGTGGGTGCTAGAATTTGTGAACCTTCTAGAACTCTCCCGCCGACATGCTTGGATGTCACTCATTTCCATGTTTCTATATCCTAAATTTCAAATCCCCGAAGAGAATTTAAGTGATCCAGTTTGATTCACGTACCTTTCCTTGGATCAGTCATCTATGGCCAGGAGGTGAGGGTACAGGACATAATAGCCATGTTTGGTAGGGGAGGGGTGTGTGTGGGGTGTGTGTGTGTGTGTGTGTGTGTGTGTGTGTGTGTGTGTTTGTAGGAGTCTTGTCCCAAAGTGGGTGGAATCATTGTGAGACTATGTACTGGCCCAAGGGTATCTTCATACTGTACTTCCCCTATCCCTTCCAAATCTCTTAAGAGGAAAGTCTATCCATGCTCCCAAAGAAGGGATGACTTTTCTTTGATTCACCAATTATAAATTGACTTTCTGAGATGCATCCCACCTGGTGCTGAACGTAAGTGGTGGGTGCTGATATCCAGTCATTTGTACTGATAAGACTGAGGTAGGACAGATCTTTCCCTCTCCTTCCAAGCCTCGGGCATATCTCACCATGAAGGTGCTGGGTACCCTGACAATCATCACCAACAGTGACCACATTCAGATTCTCAGACTAGACCACTGCACAAGCCCAGTCCATGGTAATCTAACCTCACTGTGTCAAGATGCCCAGTTCCCTCATATAAAGCATCTGCAGGACTCTTGTCTTGTGCTTCCCTAGACAGTTACAGGCTTGGCTTGACTGTAGAGGAAGGCCCAGAGAACTTCAGAGAGGAGATCCATTCATCAATGAGCCACACTCTCTCCAGTGTCCATGACTGTCTCCCCAGGGGGGAGTTTGGTGAATATTCAAAAACATAAAGGACATAAATTCTCTCATTAGTACAGCTATCATATGCCCACCAGACGTGAGGGGCTCAGCATGTTTTCCTAAGTGTTCCATTTCCTTCCCAGGAGCCACAGAGTTGCCACAAAAAGATAAGGCCAATAAACCACTGCATCTGTTTGTTTGTCATTTTTCTTTAGTGCAAGTTTTAACAAGACTCCCTCCCAACAGGGTCACAATCTCAACACATGTCGTTTTGCTGTGCGCTTCGTTGGAACACTGTGTTATGTTGGGCTGAATTAAATGTACAATTACAGCATATTTTCTTGAAAGGAGTTTTGACAATGATAAATGAATAAATGAATAGACATTTTTCTGCACTCAGTCATCCTGATTCCATGCCCCTCAAGTTGCTCAGGATTTGCTCTGAAGAATCTGTCTCTTGTAAATGGGGAATCTTGGATACTGACCATGGCTCCATGGGTCTGGGTTCAAATGCCTCTTCTACCAATTTTATACCACATGAGCTTGGGAAGCGTTCTTAATCCTACTAGCCTACTTAGTTTTCTCATCTGTAAAAGAATGATTTTAAATTACTTCCCTAACAGTGCTGTTGTGTTAAATGAGACAACACTTGGAAAGTAATTAGCACCATCCCTGGCAAATAGTAAGCCCTCGATGAGTGTTGGCTGGCATTCATGCAGGTAATTTGTCCCCTTAACTGCCATGATGACTCTAACATGAGATCAAATCCCACGCATATGGAAAAAAGCACTTTTTGTTCTCAAAGCAGGAAGAAACAGGATTTTTCTATAGATGCTTGAATATAATAATAGTAGCTAATGTCTATTAATTATTTACTATGTGCTATACAGTATAATAAGTATTTTCTGTGAATCATATTGTTATCATACCAATCCAACGAATTTTATATTATACATCTATGTTACATAATGGGGATCCTAGAGGACTAGATATAGACTGTCAGCACCTCCAGAAACATACCATTTTCTATTCTCCCTGTACCACAAGACACCAGCCTGCATAGAACACATATCAACCTGGATCTCTTTTTCCCTCTAGTTTTGGGTTAGGTTCTCTGGGCAAAGCAGTGAGAGTCCTGGCAGAAAACAGATGACACAATTAAAGTCGTTAAATAGAAGTGAATGTAATAAAGTTACTATTGACAAAGATGGTGGACAATGCATAGCGGAATCACAAGGAGTTGTTCAGCCTCCTGGACCTAGAAACGGTGGGGCACCATCATTACTGCAAAGCTTATGGGGTAAAGGGTGAACGCAGTTACCAGAGCCAGAATCAGAGAATGACATGTGGAAAGGGCTGCCAGAGACAAGACTGCAGTCTTTAGGTGAGGGATGCAGCCAGACTTCATGACCTGTAGGAGGGAAAACAGAAGAACTGACCCCTTGCCTTGCTCTTCCTCCATCTCCAACCTCTTGCTCTCCTCACTTGCTAAACCTGGTTGGAAGTCTGAGGACAAGTCTTCCAGATGGTCTACCATCAGACACAGCAGGGTAGAGAAGGGAGAGTGAATTCAGATGGCCAAGTAAATGTGTACAGTACATTTGCTTATGAGCACAACACTTGTAAGTGGTATTTGCCTTAAGCCATAGAGGATGAGATGCTACCTCTGTTCTGCTGTTCTAAGCTGCTCATTCTCTCCTGCCTCTTCATCTCTTCTAGTCTTCTTCATAGATGTGATCTCTAAATATTGTAGTGGGGAAGTTGAAATGGCTTAGCATCGTATAGTAATCCAGCCACTCTTAGATTTGGGAATATTTCATTGCAAAAAGGTCAAGATAAAAAAATTCATTACTAAAAATCTATTTATCCTTTATTTTCTCATCACTTAAGGAAAGGTTACTGCCAAATATGGCAATAAAGGTTTCTATTGCTGCAGTTTTTATAACAAAAACAAGCATATTTCTTAATGAATTTTGGTTTATTAGATCATCAGTTGCCAACATGGGATTGCGGGGTTTTAGGAGACCATGATGGTAGCAATGGAGGTCTGCAAGTTCTTTTAAATATTTCAGAAAATCTAATATAATCATACTTTTACAAGTGACAAAGCTTCATAGACTAACAAAAACATCAAGATTCTTTGCTTTTGACTGAAATGATATTCTCTCTGTGTGGTGACCCTCATAATTTCATGCTGATCAGAAGCTCTGATTGGCAGTTATATATGCCTTTGATTAATAAAACATGGGAGAGCAAATGAATTATTACTTAATCTGTGCAGTTTGCTAGATAAAATCTTTGAAAACCTCGAGTCAATTGGGGGAAAAATAAACTGGATGCTTGGTAGTGGAATAATAAGCACAATACTAGCTTGGAATTTCTCGTATATGTAGGAAGGCGAAGGCAATCTTCCAGATGCACCCTTCATCTAGAAGATCTGATGAAAACTCAAGCCAGTCATTTGTTTTCAACAATAATAACACACAGTAATAATAATGATGATATATAATGGTTATTAAGTGGCCAGGCATAGTGCTGAAATGCTCCATGTGTAATGTCTTACTGCCTCCTCCCAGTTGTCCAAAGAAGAAGGCAGTCTAATTATTTCTTGCCGTAAGTTGAGTTTTCTTAGAGACAGACTCAAAGACAAGGGTTTGTGTACCAATTATTTATTTGGGAGGTGATGCCAGGATGTGTGGTAGGAAATGGAGAAGTGAGCTGGCGAAGGGAGGGGAGCCAGCATAGGATACATTAACGAGCAGGTTGCTGCTGTGGGCAATAGCGTCTGCCATATTCCTGCCCTGCAGATGAGGAAGCCAGGACTTCATGAGCTGAATTCACAGAGCACTTGTGATGATGTGCCCTTCCATAGAATGTTATTACTACCTAGGACTAAAGCCTACCAATATACCATAGCCATAATGGGTTCTGATTCTTGGAGATTTTGTTTTGTTTTGTTTTGTTTTACAACAGCTTGATTAATAAAGGAGTCACATACCATATAATTCATTCATTTAAAGGGTACAATTCCATGGTTTTTAGTACGTTCACAGAGTTGTACAACTGTCATCACAATTGATTTTAGAACATTTTCATTACCCCAAAAAGAACCCTATGTGCATTAGTAGTCATGCCTCCTTTCCTCCAACATACCCCCGCCCCCTGGAAACCAATAACCTATTTTATGTTTCTATGGATTTGCCTCTTCTGGACATTTCATATAAGTGGAATTATACATTATGTGATCTTTTATAGCTTCCTTCATTTAGCATGTTTTAAAGGTTCATCCCTATTGCAATGTATATCAGAACTTCATTTCTTTTTATGGCTAAATAATATTCAATTACCTGGATATACCATATTTTGTTTATCCATTCATTACATGATGGGCATTTGAGTTGTTCCCACTTGTGGCTGTTATGAATAATGTTGATATGGAGATTTGTTTATAAACTTTTATGTAGACATACGTTTTCATTTCCTTTGGGTATCTACCTAGGAGTTGTTAAGTTATATGGCAACTCTATTTTTAACCTTTTGCAGAACTGCCAGACTTTTCTCCAAAGTGGTCCTGGAGCTTATTGACGACTTTAATCTGCTGTTCAAATGAGCAGGTTGCCTTCCTTGCACTGTTTGGCAAAGGAGAAAAATCACTACCATGCTCTTGCAAACATAGATTTTGAGAATCCCTAGTGTATGCAAGAAGAATTTTGTGTGAATTATCAGAGTTGACTTAAGTTGGTCCTGGATCTCAATGTCTGCCCTTCTTGCTTTTTACTTATAAAAGATTAATACTTTAACTTCATCATTATCCATTTAGTTTATGATTACGGGTTGTCTAGTTAACCCCACTGGGTGCAGTGATGCATGTTTTCATGAAGAGTGTTTTTGGCCTGCAGTTTCCAAATAGCTAGAATTTAAAGCATATATAGATGGCAGTTCATTAAACATGCATTTGTTGTTGTTTTCACTTTGCACCTGCTGTGAGTCAGGCACTGTGTTAGGTGCTGGGAATACAGTGGAAGGACAGAAATGAATGCAATTTAGTTAGAGGAAAAAAATAACTTTAAGAGGAACTATACCAGCAGATGCGCTGCTGAGTCATTGTTGGGGTCCTCTTCATAGCAAGCAGCTCCTACATCCCTATAATTCCTCCTGAATCTGAAGCGAGCTCTGCTCAAAAATGCTACATCATCAGTTAATGCCTTTGTGTGGTAATTATAAGCCACACAAGAAAGAAATGGAAAACCTTTTCCCCAACAGGGGCTAGAAGTTTAAATAGAGAGAGAATGCTTTGCGGAGTGGCTTCCACCTAGAAAAATCAAAATAAACAAATTCTGTTAGTACCTATGAGGACAGTGATAGCTGAAGGGGGTTCTCTTTGCTCTCACAGCATTCTGAGTATGATTTAACTTGGAACAACAACAACAAAATGTTGGTGGTTCTTACAGTTATGGGAATGCTAAATAAAGGTTTTACATAAGCAGTTTATGCCATCATTGTCGTTGTCATTTATTTATTATTTTTTAACTCTGCCTATTGGACATGGCTCTTGGATGTCCCACTAGCATGTCATACTCTGTAAGTACAGAATTAAACTCATGATCTACTCACAATTCCACCCTTGGCCCAGCTCCAAACCTTTTTTTTTTTTTCTCCTGTGCATTGTTCCTATCTTAGCATCTTAAGGGTGCCACTTACCATGCTGTTTCCCAAACCACAGACTTGGCCATGACTCCTGTTCCTGCCTGTATCTTCCCCCACCCGCCTACCAGTCAGTCATCAAGTCTTAACAATTGAGCCTTCCATGTGACTTCCACACAGATTCGCTTCTCTCCATCCTGTCTCCACCATATGTCAAGGCCACCATCATCTCTAGCTTGCTAATTCTTCTCCCTAACTCTGGAGTCTACTCTACAAACTTTGCTCCAAAGAGCAGCTGGCAGGCCCTTCCAACGTTCAGAAATATCGTGTCACTCCCTTTTGGAACTCCTTTGGATAGCCATTGCCTCAGGTTCAAGTCCATATTCTAATTTATTTATTTTAATTTTTATTTAAATTCTAGTTAGTTAACATGTAGTGTAATATTGGTTTCAGGAGAATTTAGTGATTCATCACTTACATATAACACCCAGTGCTCATTATAACATGTGCCATGTACCTTTTCAATCAAACTCCTACCTTTAGCTTTAGTCAACCACTGATAACTGGTCACTGTAGATTGGGTTTGCCTTTTCTATAATTAACTTTGTTTTATTTTTTCATTTTTTGATTTAAATTTAATTAATTAACATATAATGTATTATTGGTTTCAGAGGTAGAGGTCAGTGATTCATCAGTCTTATATAACAGCCAGTGCTCATTACATCACGTGCCCTTCTTAATGTCTATCACCCATTCCCTCATTCCCCCACCCCCCTCCCCTCCAGCAACCCTCAGTCTGTTTCCTATGATTAAGGGTCTCTTATGGTTTGTCTTCCTCTCTGATTTTTGTCTTGTTTTTTTTTTTCCTCTCTTCCCCTATGATCCTCTGTTTTTTTAAATTCCACATATAAGTGAGATCATAGGATAATTGTCTTCTCTGATTAACCTATTTTGCTTAGCATTATACCCTCTAGTTCCATCCACGTTGTTGCAAATAGCAAGATTTCATTTTCTTTGATGGCTGAGTAGTATTCCATTGTATATACAAGTCCATATTCTTTAACATGGGTGAACACACTCTTTGTGACCCGCACCTGATGACCCCTCCAGTTTTATTTTCAGCAACTCCCTTACCAAATGCTCCAAACTGATCAGAGCTGAACCAAACTTTACTATCTCTATAATGTGCCAGGTTCTTTTGCATTGGAGACTTTGCATAAGCTGAACCTTAAAAAGTGCTTTTTCAATAGCATATGGCTCAGTGAATTTTCATCCTCTCTTCACATTAGTTACAATATGGATTCAGATGCCAGTGCAAAATCCCAAATGGCGGTGATGGCAATAAGATAGATGTGCATTTCTGTCTCAAGTGATAGTCTAGGCATAAGCAGTCCTGGACTGATGCAGTGGCTCCACTCTGTCACTTGGAGATCTCGTGGAAACAGATGGAGAGAAGAAAATCTGACTGAGAGATAAGTACAAGACTGAATCTTCAAGACCTGGCTTCTCTCTTGTTTTCTGGCATCTGTGGAATGTTGTCTCTGTTCTCATGATTCCAAATGGCTTAGCACCACCTCTCATTCCAGTCCGCTGGAAGGAGGGAGGGGAAGTACATATTCCTTCTCTTAAAATATGCAGTTGAGAAGTGGTACCCTCTACTCTTGCTCATATCTCATTGGCTGGCAATTGTTCACATAACCATAACTTGCTGCAAGGAAGACAGGGAATATTGATCTTTCTTTAGGAGGCAGGTAGCATTTTTTTTGGTACATTCTTTTGTGTAAAACCAATCTGGAGATAGAAGTAAATTTTTCTTCTGGTAACATACAATCTTGGTGTAATTGTGGGCACTGGAGTCCTACTACTCTTTTTTTGCCAACTGAACATATTTCCAAGACAGTAGTATCAGATATTGGGACTTTGAGATAGATGAAGGCCACCAGAAGGTTGGCAGTAGCACCCCCATTTTACAAATCGTAAAACCAAGCTCAGAGATGGTAAGTATTTGCCCAAGTACACACAATTTGTACATGCCACCTGCTATCTTCTGAGTTCATATCCTGTGCTGAATGATTATGCAGTCCGGTCTATCATAGTGGTTAAGAACATCAGCTCTGGACTCAGAAACGTCTGAACGATGCATTCAGAAATTGTGATATTGACAAAGTTCCTTAACTTTTCTGGGCTTCATTTCTTCACAAGGATCCACATTAAGTGGGGTGATGTATGGCATGTGCTTAGGAAAATGCCTGACTACTAATGAGCACTTAATAAAAGGGGCCTCGTATTAGTTACCACAATAAACATTTCTCAAACTTTTGTCATTATTGTTATCAGTTATTGCTACTGTTGGAGACACAGCTGCTGTAGAATGGGTGCTCATTCCTTGGTGTGTGCCCATTTCTGTATGAGGCAAGACAAAAGGAGGCCTGTAACAAAGGTTTTCACTTTCTCCTAACCTACCTGGCCGAGGGTACCCACATTTATCTAAGGGATGACAAAGATGGATTGAGGGATCTCTACTCTGTCTGTCTCTCAGGAAATTCACAGATTAGTAAGTAAGTACTCGAACTCTGGAGTGAGACACGCCTAAATTAGAATCCCAGTTTCCTTATTGCCTAGCCTTGTAAAAGGCACTTGACCTCTCTTAACATCAATCTCTTTTTCTAAAAATGAGACTAGGAATTATCTACCTCAAAATGATGCTGGAAGGAATCGCTGAGGTCATCCACACAAAAGTGCTTAAAACAGTATCTAGTTTGTTGCTTATGCTCTATCCATGTGAGCGGACTCAAGCTCCCCCCATTAAGCATGGGTTTCAGCAGAGGCAGTAGGGATATAAAGGAGGGAATCCAGAGAAGCTTAGAAGGTAGAATTGAAAAGGTCAGGTGATGGTCTACTGTCAAGAGTATGGCAGAGAGAAAGAAATCTAGCAAATTTATCATAAGAAAATTGATTACTTGGTAGAATAACTACCAAGATGGAAAATACAGGAGAGAAAGCAAGTATGACAGGAAGACAATAAAAGCAACTGTAGACATGTTGGGTTTTAAGTGGATTCACGCACAGAGATGTCAAACAGGCATTGGATAGTTGGGTGCCAAGTCTGTGTGGAAGTCTAAGCCTAAGACATCCACTGAGGAGTCATTCAGCTCAGGAGTCACCAGGCACAGGTCACATGCTCAGTTGTCTTCAGAGATCAGGAGCAGTCAGGGATAATGTAGGAGGAATTGATGGGTAACTTGGGGCCAACAAGGCAGGGCATGCCCTTCCCCAAGGCCTTCAGATGTCTTCATCTGGGTGAGCAAACAAATTTTAGGAGTATTCAGCCTGGGGCTGAGTATGACCTTCTTTCCAGGCCAACATGGAAGTGCTTGAAATGAATGAAATCTACCCCAGGAATTGCCTAATGTGAAAAGAGAAGATTAAAGATCAAACTGAAATGTGCTTAGACTTCCATGGTGTCACTGAAATCTACACTGTATGGTATCTTGGCAAGGAACGAGGCTCTCCCAGCAGTGTTCATGGTCTGACAGCTGTAACCAATACCTGACATTTCCCTTTCAGATATAAATAATTATCTTTCACAGCAATGGTATCTATAAAACAAGAACATTCCCCATTATTTGAAAAGCCTCTATTTCACAATTCATGTTTATCTCCCGGTATCTTTCCTACATTTCAAATTCATGTTTTGTTTAAAAATAGGACACAGACAAGAAAGCATTGGTGAGGCAGAATAATTAAATGATATTCATTTCACTCAAACCAGAATGACATTTGGTGGGGGGCAGTGATGTTTTGTCCCCTATAGTAATTTCTTGTTGCCACTTCAACAAAATATCACAAACTTAGTTGCTTAACGTAGCCTGGACTTACTCTCTTATTGCTCTGGAGGTCAGAAGTCCAACATGGTCTCAACAGGCTAAAATCAAGGTGTCTGCGGGGTTGCCTTCCTTTCTAGAGGTTCTAGCACAATTCCTATTTTCTTCCCTTTTCCAGCTTCTAGAGGCCCAGGGCCCTTCCTCCATCTTCAAAGCCAGCACGTTTTCATCTCTCTGACAATTGTTTTCTGTAGTCCTATCTCTCTGACTTTCTCTTCTGTCTCCCTCTCTGCTTTTAAGGACCCTGTGATTACATGGAGCCCACCTGAATAATCCAGGACAGTTTCTCTCCTTCAAAATTAACGGATTAGCAAACTTACTTCCTCCAGCAAAGTCTCTTTTGCTATATAAGTTTACATATTCTTTCGCGGTGCTGAATAGTATTTCATGGTACGGATGTACTACAGTTCTTTCAGCAATTATGAATAAGGTAGCTGTGAACATTTTGTGTTCAGGTTTTTGTTGGAATGGAAGTTTCCATTCTCTGAGACAAATGCCTTAAAGTGCAGTGGCTGGATTTTTTAGTTTTGCATGTTTTGTGTTTATAAAAAACTGCCAGGGGCGCCTGGGTGCTCAGTCGGTAAAGTGTCCAACTCTTGTTTTCGGCTCAGGTCGTGATCTCAGGGTCGTGAAATCAAGCCGTGTGGTAGGCTCCAGGGGCAGTATGGAGTCTGCTTGGGATTCTTTTTCTCCCTCTCCCTCTGCTGCTCCCCGCCACTCGCACTCTCTCTCTCTCTCTCACATAAACAAACAAACAAATAACTGCCAAATGATTTTCTAAGTGGCCACAGTATTTTACATTCGATTGAAGAGATTTGAGCAGTGAAATGATGTGATCCTGTGTGTGTTTTAAAAGCATTCTCTGGCCACGGCATCAGGGAAGGCAAAGGGAGAGGCCAAGGGACCAGGAGGGGACATTTGCAGTGGTCCAGGTGAGACACAAGGGTGTCAGCACAGGGTTGACGAGGTTGAGGTGACAAGAAGCAATGAGCTATGGGGGATACATTGAAGGTATGATTGACAGTTGCTGCAGGATTGCTCATGGTAATTGAGAGAAAGAGGATTTGAGGATGACCACTGTGCTTTGGGCTTGAACATGTTGGTGAACAGTGGTTCTGTTTGTCTTGAAAATGTGAGGACTTGGACAGGAGTGAACACAGGGAGGAGGTGAGGCCCATGTGTAATTTAAAGTGACTGCCAGATTTCAAGTGGAAACATTGAGTGGGTGCTTAGAAATAGGAGTCTGGAGCCTGAGGGAGGATTGGGAGGCTGGAGACACATGAAAAAAAAAAAAAAAGACAATGTATATGTGAATATCCCCAACACAAAACACGGCAAAATCACAGGGAAGAGCTGCCCACTCAATTTGGATCTCAAAAAAGAAGTGCTGTTATCTCCTGGGCTTCACAAAGGAAATAGCACCTTGGGCTCCAGTTTCAACACAGCAAGAGCGCTCAACTTCTAGAACGTGTGGATCACAAACACAGTGATGGACACCCAAGTTTCCATCTGCTTGATTTCTGATATCTCCTAGGGAACTGCTTTGTGTAAGCATACCCTAGAGAAAGTTTGCTTTTTCATTTGTCTATAACAAGGTTGCAGTGTGTTTTCTCTTTTGAAAATGACAATTGTCAATGCATACAAGTCCATTGTGATTTGTAATTATAGGAAGAACTCAATACAAATAATTTTTAGTATAGGTGTTTCAATTTTATGTTGTGCTTTGGAGGGTTAAAAAGGATAATAAAAAATACGGATTATTGTATTGTTGCCAGGAGTTTCCCAGTTGGATTCTCAGGCTCTGGGGCAGACATGGCAATGACTTTCGTGTTGTTCCCATTCTATAGCTCCATAGGGATATTAGTGTATCATTGGGCCTCTGCCTCCCCTGAAAAACCAGCTTCATCCCAGCTCACCTTCCTGCAAGGAGACTAAGGCCCAAAGATAAGACAAGACTTCCCACAGTCAGTATGAAGGGACAGCACAGCGAGGCCTAGAAGGTCTTCTGATTAGCTGTCCCCGCCGCCATTCTCCCCCACCCCATGCTCACCTCAGAGTGATCTTTGGAAAACAAACAGTTGCTAACCCATAGTTCTGAGGAAACCTAGAATGAAAGTTACATTCTCTTGTTTCTTTAGGTTTCTTTCTGCTAGCTAAATCCTCTAGATACATGATATATTAGGTTCAGGCCCTAAATGAGAAAGAGTTGAAATGAGCTCCCTGCATGCAATTCAACAAACTGTTATGGATTCCCTGTCTGCATCTGTGATTCAGGTTTTTTTGTTTTGGTTTGGTTTTTGTCCGTGCGGGGACTTAAAAATCAAAACAAAACAAGAACCCAGTGCCTGAGCCTCATCCCAGACCAACTAAATAAGAACCTCAGGGAAATACCCCTGTCTCGGACATAAACCCAGGGTAAAAATACTACTGATGCAGTGACAGGCCAAAAAATGACCCACCAAAAGACATCCTGTCAAATTGCAGGGACCGGTGAATGTTAGTTTATTCGGGAAAGGTGTCTTTGCAGATGTGATTAACTTAAAGATTTTGAGATAATCCTGGATTATCCAAGTGGACCCTAAATCCAGTTACACAGGCCTTGGTAAGAGACACAGAGGAAAACAGAGGCAAAGGGGAGGGGGGCAACGTGACCACAGAGACAGATAATTTTTTTTTCTGGTAAAACTTAAAACTTCCTTGATCTTTATCACATAATAACATATATGATGAGGCAGTTATGTTAGAGAAATAACTGGAAACAAAGTATGTAATTGGCAAAAGGAAGGAAGCAAGCAAGCAGGCTTTATGTGAAATAAAAACGTCAGTATGAAATGTCAGAATTCCAAGTGTTAGCTCAAGTATTAAAACCTGTGGGAAGCCTGACTTTGGGTCCAGCTAAATGCCCGACCCTGCAGTATACTTGCCCCTTGTTCCTGCCTCCCGCATGCCACTCCCTGGAGAGTGAGGTGTTTCTCACCTCTCTCCCTGTGCAACTGGACAGCCCTGTCACGCTGCATCCCCAAGGCACAGCACTGTGCCCCAAAGCCTCTTAGACTCAGCCAACTTGCCTTCTAGTCTGTCACCAGGTAAATCAAGGTGACCCTCACCTTACGTTTAATTACTGGAGTCATGTCTCATAATATCTATATCTGCTCCATTCCTTCCCCCAGAGGAGCCAGCTTGGGGGGAGGGTGTTCAAAATGCAGTCCTGAGCACGGCTCTCAGAGCCCTCCACCCCACGACCCATTCTGGCAAAGGTGTTTAACTGCCCCCCCCTTTGCCAAGAAGGGTCCCCGTGCAGGGTCTCTGGCCAGGCTCCCCACCCCACAGACCTCGGCGCTAAGCTCCTGGGGTTCAGCAGGCTTCTCTTCTTCGCACCTCCATCCCCTCTGCCCCTTGTTCAGGGAACTTCTATCTCAAGGCCGGCTCTGTAACTCCTGCCCCTCCGTGTGGTTTCACCCCTTCACAGCCTCGCAAAGTCGCCTCTAACTTCTATTCCAGTGAGTCTGCTCGCTCTTATGTTCTCCCACAGTCTACCTCCTCTTATATCTCTAATCACGATGGTAATTAGATGATGATCTCCGATGATTGATTTAAAGCCCGATTTCCCCATTAGAATGTGAGCTCCATGGGGACAAAGCCTATATCTGATTCCGATTTGCCCACCGAGTCCTCAACACCTCGGACAGGCCCCAGGGCACAGTAAGCAGCCCATAGAGTGAGCCGGGTGCTCCGCTCACGTTGACAAAATGCGCAGAATACCCATTTCCCCCGGAGGTGAGAAGCCCACGGGAGCAACCTTTTCCCGCCTTGTTTCTGCAGCCCTTGTAGTCCTGCTTTTATGGGAGTGATAGCGAGCCCACCAGAAAGCCACATGGAAGAACAGAGAGCACAGCTTGTTTTCACAGTTGGACACAGCAGTGCGACATCAGTGGCTCCTTTGTGGGAGTCCCGCGCTCTGCTCTTCACGCAGGGAACAGCCAGTGCCCGGTGGAGCTTCGGGCTTTCGAGACTTCCCGACTTGCTTTGTGTGCACAGTGCTCTGCTCCTCGGTTTGTACGGCGTAATGCTAAAAGTGCTATAAAGGAAATACATGCCGAAGAGAAAAAGGAGCAGAGATGCCCGGGATCTAATAAACCCGTAGTGGGCCTGCTCTGTACTTACAAAATAATCTGAGTGGTTGTGCGCCATGAAAAAAAGAGGCCTAGACGAATGTAATTTTCTTGAAGTCCCCTATAAAGTATTTTATTCTATAATACAGCTACATTTATGAAATGGCTTTATCTTGAAAGATCCCAAAGGGCTTCCTGAGCTGAAAAGGAAAATATCAAGTATACGGCAATCTCCAAAACACCACCAATGTACTTTTGTGATAAGGATGGGGGACTCCGTGACAGCAGGTAGACATCTTAAAAAGCAGATAGTGGCTTATCCTGCTAAACCTTCGGGGAAGAGAGGGAGAGAAGATAATTGCCCACATTGGGTAGGAGTCACGTGGGCTTTCTGTATTAATAAGGGCTGTGGCTTTTCTCCATCTGCCATGTGAATTAAGTGACTTGTATCAACATCACCCTCCCCATTTGAAATAGGAGGCAGCTATCAACTTACACTTTACAGAGAGAAAAAAAGTGTACGTGAAGCGTCCAGGGGTTAATGGAGGTGAGGGGTAGTGGAATTTAAAATCCATGCATTTAAAAAAGTAAAACATAACCTACAGTTGATCCAACAGTTAAAATATTTCCCCACCCAATTTTTACCTAATCCTTTCCTGCCCAAATGCCTGATAAGAGATGTTTCTTCCTTATTGCGGTCCTGGTTCGGATAGGATTCAGATACACGAACTTTCAGGGCATTAAAGGAGGGGAAAAGGCAGCGGTGGAGGGGTGGAGTGCAGGGGGCTGGCGGGAACGAAGAGTCCTTCCTGATTATGTCCCCAAAAGTATCCCCTCACCAGGAGCTAAGAAAGGGAAGTGGACGCTTCAAGTCATTTAAGGGTCTAACAATTAGAGTCAACAAAAAGTAACTCCCTTCTCCTGGAGAGTGTTAAGGCTGACCCTCTCTCTCTAACCCAGAGCAGATCTTCCTCACCTCTGCATTTTCTCCTGCCAACCCCCGCCAGCCTCTCATTTTCCCCACCTCATTGCCCCTGGTATCTTCACCCTCATCCTCATTCCCTTCCCGCATTCTCTTCCAAAGAACTGAAGGTCTGTAAATTGGGTTAAGCATGAGAACGGTCTTCTCAGCTGGAGGAAGGGAAGAAGCCACAATGGGAAAGAGAAAGGTGTTAAATTTTTGGTTTGACCATATGATTACTTATTCCTTTTTCTATGGAGGGTTATTTTAAAGAGAAAGGTGGAACCTAGTAGCAGGGCAATCCAACAGAGCCAAGGGCACAGGTGAAGCCTGAGGTGGGCGGGACATGGATAAAGTCCTGTGGCCCTATCAGCTGGCTGAGCACCTCGGCCAGCCCCTGTGGTCCCTTGGGAGGCAGACTCAGGAGCTATCCTGGGTGCTTTACACATGGTGACAGATTGGTCTGACTCTAGAGCCACTGTTCTAGAAGTCTGTCTTTCAAAACATAAAGGCTTTTATGTTTACTTTTTATTTTGAAAAGAATTGACCTACAGGAAAGTTTCAAAAAGAATACAGACAACTCCTTTATGCTTGTCACCCAGATTTCCCAAATGTTAACACTTTACCACATTTGCTTAATTTTTCCTCCCTCCACAGCCATTTGGGAGTAAACTGTGGACCTTTTGCCCTTTTACTTTTATCTACAGAATGGTATTTCCTAAAAGTAAAGATTTTTTTTTAATCTTCTAGAACCACAGAACAATTATCAAATCAGAACATTAATGCTTTTGAAAGCATATTATCTAGTCTACAAATTTATTCAAATGTAGCTAATTTTATGGCACTGACATTCTTTATAGCACAAGAAAAAAACAATTTTGATCTAGCCTCCAAACCAGTATCTGACACGGCTTTCAGTGTTTAGACCTCATGTCTCTTTAGTCCCCTTTGATCTAGAAAAGTTCCTCTGCCTTGTTCATCTTTCATGACCTTGACATATTTTAAGATTATAGGCCACTTATTTTGTACACTGTCCCATGATTTGGGTTTGTGTGATGTTTTCTACAGTGACCTCCACATTATGCACTTATGGCAAGAATACCACAGAAGCGTCATAGTGTCCTAGTGCATCTCTTGAGGAAGCACACAGTGTCTACTGGTGCCACTACTGGTGACCTCAACTTTGATCTCTTAGGGTGGTTTATGCCAAGTTTCTCCTGTGGAAACCTAATATTTTTTAAATTAATAATTACCCTATAAGGATTCTTTTCGGACTGCACAAATATCTTGTTTCTTTTTATACTTTCACCCACTAGTTCTGGCCTTCACTGATAATGTTTGCCCAAAGCAGTTATTACTGTCATAATTGCCAAATGCCGGTTTTCTAATTACATGATTCCTTCTACATTGATTAGTGGCATTCAGTTTTAAGGAAGGGCTTTCCCTTCTCTCCCATTTGTTAACTTATTTTCACCCTCAAAAGCCATATTAGTATGGTCTCATGGATTCTTACTTGATCACGTGGGGTTATTGTCTATTACTGTCATTATTTATTCTCATGTTCCAACTGTCCATAGTTGGGCCCGTGGAGGATTTAATATGCAGTTTTTATACCCAAGGATCCTAACACTTCAAGCCTTCTTTTTTCACTTATCTGCCACATTCCACTTTCTTGTCTCAGATCCTTTATCTGGAGAATTTGTTATTTTTCTGAGAAGTCCTCAGACCCAGTGATCCAGTTACTGTCTGTTCTTGCCGACTAACTCTTGAAATAAATTTTTTTAAAAACCTCCTGGTAGAAGCGAAAGGAGTTAAGTGGCACTTCTCCCAGGAGGCCACATTCAGAGACCTACCAGCTGCTTAGCAGCACAAGGGAACTAAAACTACAGTCTTTCCCCAACGCTTTTTGTTTTCTCATTTCTTTGTACTTTTGAACATCTTCTCCCCTCTGCCCAGACTAATTCTAACTCCCTACATTAATCCAGAAATGGACTCAAACTCCAAGACCCATCTCTGCCTCTGTGAAGCCATCTCCACTTCCTAGGCAGAACTAATTATTCTCTTCTTGGCAGCTCAATAAACTCTTGGTATAGCCTTTTATTACAGAATCCATCACATGGCATTATAGTTTTGTGGGTTATTTTTGCCGTTTTGTTCCTCTCGATAGGCTGTGAGCTTTTCACAAGAAGATTCTTATACATACCTGCATGGAGTAATAATAAATATTTTAATGGTTTAAAATGCATTAGAATCTACTTACAAGCCATTATCTAAACCAGAGGCCAGCAAACATGTTCGCGAAGAGCCAGGTAGGCATTACGGGTGATAGAATCTCTCTTGCAACCACTCACCTCTGCCGCTGCATGGAGAAAACCCCCGACAACAATACCTAGAAGAATGAATGTGGCTGTGTTTCAGTAACACTTTTTTACATAAATAGGAATTTGGTTGGATTTTGCCCTAGGGCCATAGTTTGTTGACTCATGAACTCTCTTACTTCAAGTTATTCTCAATGTTTGAATCACCTCTCTCTGGAGATCCCTAATTTTCCCGGGCTAATGCCTGCATATCTGTAAGGCCATTAGCTGTTTGCGGTGATTGCTCTGGTCCGAGGAGTTTTGCCAGGGAGGGGAGGCTCTTTAGGTGTTTAAGGCATTAACCCTCAAGCCCAGGAAGTCCCATGTTGCCGAATCCAGCTCTAAGTTTATGCATATTTCACATCACCTTGCACAGATAGATTTGAAACAGAAGGTCTGTCTAGATGAAGGGCAGCATGGAGTGAGGTCAGGTCCCAAAGCTGAAATTGAGGGGCACAGATAAGGCACAGGGCAAGACCTGGGTATGAATCCATGTGGGAAATAGACCAATGCAATAGAGGAGAACAGTTGTTGAACAGACTCCATTGCAGGGAGCTGCTGTAGAGAGGTGCATCCTGTGGACAGAATCTGAGAGTGAGAGACATGTAGGGGTGAGAAACAGGGTGGGAGTGGTTGAAGAGTGAGACAAGGGAAATGCTCATTTCATTTCTGCAGGGGCTCTTACTTTGCTACCTTCCATTTCCTAAGGTGGCCACTGCCCGGCTTCTAATGTAAAAATTCTTTAGGAGAACAACATACTTGGCTAGCTGGATTACTGGAGCCTGAGTCTCGAGTTGCTGCTAGCCATGGGACCTGGGGAAGAAAATTCACCTGAGTGTGCCTCCCTCCCCTCCAGAGGCAAAGTGGAATAATACAGCACCTTCCCCACAGAGTTCCTGGGGGCAGAAAAGCTCTAACACCATGTGAACAGCCAACAATAGTGGCAATCATGCAGAAAACATTCAACACGTGTCAGCCATCTTAATATTGTGGGTGGTAGCATTATTCCAGAAATTGCCATCAGGATGGGTACCATTCCATGAATCAGCACCGTTTGGATTTGCTTATTGAAGGAGTTACCAAGGCAAGCATACACCTTGACCTTAAAACCACCACGATAGAGCTTATCAAATTCTTTGCTGAAATTCCTATAAAAGATCTATCACAAGTCTGTGTTGTTTTGCATTTCATGTCCGTGAAGGAAACTAGGTCACTCGGGCACAACTTGATTTTCATGACCCCCTACAGGCTTCTAAAAATCACCCCTTTATTTTCTTTTTAAGTGTTCAAAACCATCCTTCAATGATCCATTCCGGAGTCTTGACCCAGAACAATGTCAGTCTCATTATAGAATCTCAGAATCTACTGCCACCTTTTGAAATATTTGGAGATAAGCTTTCTATCCACTGTCTGAGCACACAGCCATTCTCGTGCTTAGAGCACCGAGGTGCTGTCTTACAATCTCTTGTGTTCTCTAACAGCCCAACTTGGGAGTTCTTTTCCCTTCCACCCGTGTTAGTTTTGCATTTTCATTCCAATGCTCATTTTTCCTGGCATTTTGTCTTGAGGAGTTAGAGGCAAATCAGACGCTTAGAAGGTCTCCATTCTCTTTGCCGTCCCTCTCCTTTGCTTACCTAAAAGAAATAGGCTTTATGATTCAACTTTCTGTTCCAAACAGCTTTAAAGCCCATTTGGGTGTCCTTAGAAATTTTTCTGTGTGTCAGCTCATATGAGACACTCACTCCAGATGTCTTGTTTTCCCACTGTTCACTCTTCAATTGAACAAAACACATATTAGGTACCCACTGTGAGGCAGGCATTGTGCTACGCTTCAAAGATACAAACGAAACAAAATGTAGTCCCGGCTCTCAAGAAGCGTATGGTAGTATGAGACATGCAAACAGACACGTACAAGACAGTGTGCAATAACTCTGTTGAAGACCTCTACCACCTGGCTGAGCACCTCCACCTGGGGAATGAGGGTCAGGGATAGCTTCATGAGGAGCTGGGTTTCGAGCTACGTCTCTCATGTTTATTCTCCTTTGTTTGCTTTATTCCTCTGCCCTACCCCAACCCCCTCTCTGGCCCCATAGGCAGCCACCAGAAATGGGAAAAAATATTTATTTTTGCTTGGGTAGTGTTCAAGCAAAATGCGTATCCCCATTTCATGTACACATATTTAGTTTTTAAATTGATATAAATGATCCTGTGTTATGTACCTTATTCTGTTTTTCACTTCACTTAGCACTCTTTTTAAGATCATTTATGCTAGGGTGCGAATGTCTAGGTCGTTAGTTCTAATTGCGCCACATCCCTCTGTCCTATGTGTCCTCCATACTCCACTTTTCTCTTGTGTCAATCTGAAACATCCTTTGTCGTTCCCAACATTCCAAATAACTATGCAGTGACACCCTTGTGGATCATATATGCCCAAGAATATAGTCACTGGATCATGGGTATGGCAGGCAGAATAGTGGTCCCCAAAGATGTCTACTTTCCAATTCCCAGATCTTGTAAATATGTGACCTCCAGTGGCTCAAGGAACTTTGTGTATGTGGTTAACTTAAGAATCTTGAGATGGGAGTGCCTGGATGGCTCAGTTGAATGCCCAACTCTTGGTTTTGGCTCAGGTCATGATCTCGTGGATGGTGTGATTGAGCCCTGCCTGGGGTTCTGCACTCAGCAGGGAGTCTACTTGAATGTTCTCTCCCTCTGCCCTTCCCCCCACTCATATTCTCTCTCTTTCTCTCTTAAGTGAATAAATAAATCTTAAAAAAAAGAATTGTGAGATGGAAAGATAATCCTGGATTGTCCAAACGGGCATAATGTAATCACAAAGGGTCCTTGTAAGAGAAAGGGGGAAGCAGAAGGATCTGAGTCAGAGATTTGCAGGTTTTACACTGCTGGCTTTGAAGGTAGAGGAAGGAGCCGTGAGCCAAGGAATCCAGTGTCCTCTGTAAGCTAGAAAAGGTGAGGAAATTGTTGTCCCCTAGAGCCTCCAAAAGGGATGCAACCCTGCCAACACCTTGATTTTAGCCAGGTGGTGTTTGAAGCCACTAAGTTAATGTAATTTGTTACAGCAGCAAGAGGAAAATTAACGCGAAGTTATGCTTAGGACTCATTTTGACTGAAATGGTGCCAGATTGCTCTCCAGAATGGCTACCCTGGTCTACACCCTCTGAAACTGTGTATGAGGTGCCCCTGAGGCCACACGTCTGGTCTCACGTGGCCTAATCCAACGTTCTGATTTCTGTTAGTCGTATGGGTATAAAGCATAAATAAGTATTACTGAGAGAATCAGAATTCCCAAACCAAAGTTGAGGGTGGAGGGCTCAGGATAGAGATGCCCTTGAGCCCCTGGCTGTTGTAGCTGGATTATGGTTGGATTGGGGTCTAGGGTCAGTTGGGGGAAGCATGTAAGTCATCAGGGTACCCAAGATGGGACTCCCAAGGGGCCTGCATGGAGAATCAGTGGAGACAAAAGCAGTTCTCCTGGTGAGGACACAGGGTGTGAGGACTCCATGGAAGAGCGAGCCCCCAGCAGAGGGGAGGGAGTGTGGTTAGCAGTCAGAGGCAGGACATCCTGTCATTCCTAGTTCTGTGGCTGCTGTGTGACTTCGAGTAAGGTCCTAGCCTCTCTGATCCTTGGTGTCCTGCTCTATATGACAGGGATAATAAAACTGCCTGCCTCATAGGACTGCTGTGAGGCTTCCATGAGATCATAAATGTAAAGCCCTAATACAGTGAACGGCATGTAGTTAGCAACCAGTTAATAAAAATACTATTTTCATCATTACAGTAATTACAAGAATAATTACGTTTCTCACATCAGTCCTTCCTAATACAATATCCACTGTAGACCTTGCTCTCCTTTCTGGAGAGAAACGTATTGCAATGGATTTTCATATATTTGAATGCAAATAATTTTATACCTCATTTTCAAGTAAATCTATCTCCACCTCCTCCATTGCTCCCCCCACACCACCCCCAACCCTCGAAAACTAGCGGTCTCCTTTTCGGGTTGTTCACAGCTTAATGCAATTAAATGCAACTCATTTCCTGACACCTTTCCCACAAGCTCTCCCCCCTCAACAGTGTTGGGGACTTAATAACGCATGAGAGGAGAGAATAACAGGGATTGTATAAACAGCAGAAAACAGCACTGTAAGGATTCTGTGTTGTGGAGAGATGAAAGTGCTTGGTCAGAAGGCCAATCCCAAAGTGAACGAGAGATGCAAAGGCACTGACAAGGCAGGAAAGAAAGGCGTTTTTAGAGATAAAATTTGCCAGGAGCTGAAAAGGAGATGACTCGGGAGATGGCAGCATCTTCATTAGGTAGGAACTCTGGAAGACGCTCCCCCGCGGGGACCTGGCTTTTGAAGGGTGGGCGCTCTGAAGCAGCTAACAAACAGAAGCCCCACAGCCTGGGCGCTCTGGAGCCTTCTTTGACTTGCCCACGTGGAGACAGTTGCTTGTTCCTCTGGTTCCTGCGACTCTGTCTTCTTGCCTCTGTGAGAGACCGGATTACTCTCAGCTTTAATTGTGGATGTGTATGTCTCTTTTCTTCACTCTGCTGGAGTTCCAGGAAAGACTGTATTTGAGACATTTTTCTGGTTGTTCTCATGGTGAATTGTAGTAAGAATTACTGGCCATTTGCTCTGACCCCATGCTAATAAGCGCTTTGCATGCATGTACTAAATACGCCTCGTGACAACCTCGGAGCCCTATTTTATAACTGTTGAAACTGAGGCGGGTGGAGATTGAGACATTTATACAAACACACACATGGTAGACGGTGAGGGTGGGATTTGCACTCAGGCATTTTGGCTCCTGAGCAGGGCTTTTGAGGCTCCGTTATCACCAAAACCGAGTATGATGCAGGGCACCAAGAGTGCACTCAGCAAGTGTTCAATCTGTGAGCAAATTACCATGCCTGAAACTCAGCGGGCTAGTGGCATGGCACCAGGAATCAGGACTTCCGCCCTCGGCCCTGGCACGGATGGGTGGGGGCAAGCTTTCTAGTGGCCAAGGCCGGGCCCGTGGCTTATTCTAGGGAGACGGCATGAAACCCCTGGTTCTTCAATCTGCCTCTGTCATGTCTCTTCTGGGCAGTCTGGCATTCCCAGGGGACAGTGTTAAGAAGTGAAGAGCAGAAGTTTTATGTTTCCTTTAAAAGAATTTTTAGAACAAATAAAACTACCACTGGAATACATTTTAAAGACCTATCCTTCAAACATTCTTAAAGGCTTCTGCACCAATCAGATTAGTAAGTTCCCAAGATTAAGTTCCGTTTTGAATTTTCCCTGGCCCTGACCTCTCTTCGGTTGCTAAATAGAGAATTCCAGCCATGGACCCAACGTCCTTTGTGGGCTGCAGGGTTGGATGGAAACTGGGTGAGCGGAGGAGCCGACCCACCACCCTGGGAGGTAGAGAGAGAGCCAGGCTATTAAGTAGGAGCTCACTAGTCATTTTACTGTCAGCACTAAGTGGCACCCAGACCAACAAGGAGAATGTGGTCAGTGGCCTTTTCCTGCCATACTTTCCCAGAATACACCATGGCTGAAATTATCAGGGAGAGGTGTGGCATAGCAAAGGCACCATGTGTAAATGTGGGTGAAGTGTAGGGAAGGGGTGGTATAGCACCCAGGGACTAGTAAAGTCAGGGGGCAATACCAGCCCTGGCCTGGAAGACAGGAGGAGGGAGCCCTCCAGAACTCCTAGAGAGTGCGAGACCCGTGTGGAGAGGGCCACCTGACAGGTGCCAAGACCTTTAGCTGAGAGACATAGCCATCCTCAGTGATGTAGCAGGCGGCGAGCACAGGGTAATACCTGCATTTGCCCCTCTGTCTTTTCTCCCCAGTGGGTCAAAGTCCGACAGTCAGGGAGCCATCTGATGAGCCCCTAAAGGCCAGTCTCCAGGATGGAGAAGAGAGAAGGATGGAGAGCAGAGCAAGATCATGATGGGACAAAGCAAAGTCATGAATGTGCGGGACATGGGACAGCCCACTGAACATGACTAATAAAACACAGAACTGTAAATTTAAGAAGGCTAAACAATGTACTTTAAATCTACTATAAATGTGATGTTTGACGGCCCATTCCACATTTGCACTGTGCTGAACTCAAGTAAAATATCCCTTCATCCTCCCAAGAATCTAGGAAAGTAGGTGACTGTTTCCGTGTGCTGTAAAGGGAGCAGCATACACTGGCTCAAGCCAAGTCCCATTTGCACAGCCAGAGCCCTCTGAACTTGACCAATACATATCCTTTTGGGGTGCCTTTGTCTCCAAGAACCTTCTTATTTCCTCTGGTCCTTACCTTTCATGCTCACGACTTCATAATGGGGGAGAGGTTGTTTGTCTGCTTGTTTGTTTCATGGCGAGGCATTCAACCAAGTAGAAAGGAAACAATTTGCAGAAGGCTCCGTGTCAGGAAGTTCCTGGTGGCTGTTCCCCTCATTAATAGAGTGCATTGAGACCCTTCTGGTGCTTTGCAGTTAGCGATTCAGGATGAAACAGGACTACTGTTCTGTTTCCTCCCCAAATGCTGTCATTTCAGCACAAAGGAAGCCCGAGAGCCTCAGAAGTTGCATGATCGGAGGGCCCAGCCTCCTGTGATTGGCTTATATACAGACAACCATCAGCCGAAGGCAATTTTCAAATGGGACTCCATTTCTATGGGGATATTTTCCACTGAGCTGGTTGCTGACTCTCACTTAGTCATTTAAAAATGATTCAAAGGGAAGGAAATAATAAACTTCCATTTTGCCTTTCACCAGCATATCTCAAAACTAAATTAATTCTCAACATTTGCGAATAAAGTTTGTGTCCTGATAAATATGTTCCCTCAAGAGTGCTTCATGCATTCTTTCTCACTGCCCCAGCTCACGTACCATAGTCCGCCTTCTGTATCTCCAGTCTCGAGGCCCTCTCCCTGCTTCCACGGCTGGACGATGGGGTGATAAACTCAATCAGCTCTGCCAGTGGCCCTGGCCTGCTCTCACCCTTGCTTGTGTCCCTTCCTCTTCTCCCCTCAGAGGAGAGAATGTCTTTTCTTTTAAGGCTTGACCTGTTAGCTAGTCTTTCCACCCTGGTCCATGGGAAACCTGTTCTGGCCTTTGGTTCCTTTCTCTCCATCACCTTTAGGTGTTTTCCTTCTTTTTGTCAAAAACAAACAAACATGGGGCACCTGGATGGTTCAGTCGTTAAGCGTCTGCCTTCAGCTCGGGTCATGATCCCGGGGTCCTGGGGTCGAGCCCTGCATCGGGCTCTCTGGCTCCCTGCTCAGTGGGAAGCCTGCTTCTCCCTCTTCCACTCCTCCTGCTTGTGTTCCCTCTCTCGCTGTGTCTGTCTCTGTCAAATAAATAGAATCTTAAAAATAACAAAAACAAACAAACAATAGCAAACCACCTCACATGTAATGCCCACCCAGAAAATGAAACTTTTGCTGGATCCCACTTTCTGCCTTTCTTGCAAGGGCTCTCTCATTTCTTGATATGTCTCCCCACATTGCGTACACACAGTCAGCCCTTACTGCAGAATTGCACCTGCTTTTCTAAATGTTCAGCCCACTTCTTCCACTATCATAAGCCTCTCAAAGGCATCTGGTGCCTTCCTAGCAGTTGTTCCATAGCCCACACCCCTCAGTGTCTGAAGCTTCAACACTGTGGTCCTCCCTCCTTGCCCCACCCTTGAAACCGCTCTTCCCAAGCCTTCTATAGCTCAGCGTCCAGTCACTCCTCCTGCCTCCCTGTCTGAAGGTTGTTCCTTGCCATCCTTCTATTCTGGAAAGGATGTATAGCATTCTGTTCAAAGACATGGAATATGAAGCCCTGTTTCCTTGATCCAACTTCCAGCATTAGTGCTTAGTAGCTGTGTGATCTTAGGCAAGTTATTTGAAATGTTTAATCTTGGCTATGTATCTGTAGAATGGGGTTAATACTGCCTACTCTGTAGAATAGGAATTAAAATTAATTTAAAACATTTAGAAAAGTCAGGGCACCTGGTTCAGTCGGTTTAGCATCTGCCTTCTGCTCAGGTCAGGATCCCAGGGTCCTGGCATCAAGCCCTGCATCAGGCTCCTTGCTCAGCAGGGAGTCTGCTTCTCTCTCTGCCTCCTGCTCCCCCAGCTTGTTCTCTCTCTTTCTCTCTCTCTGACAAATAAATAAATAACATCTTTAAAAAAATAAAACATTTAGAAAAATCCCTAGAAAATAAGAATTTATGCCATTAATATCAAATTTATATCTTTCAAGATTCTGACATCAGAATCTTGAGGTAACCACCTTGCTGAGGTAACAAATTACCACAAGCTTTGTGCCTTTTTATCTTACAGTTCAAGAGGTCAGATATCCTAAATAAGTTTCAGTGGGCTAGAATCAAGGTATCATCTGGGTCCTTCTGGAGGCTCTAGGGGAAAACCTGTTTTCTTGCCTTTTCTAGCTTCTAGAAGATACTCTCATTCTTTGGCTCACATATCCTTTTTCCATCTTCAAAACCAGCAGCATGATATCTTTAAATCTATTGCTGACTTTTACTCCCCTGCCTCTGTCTTCCAGAAGAGCCCTTGTGATTACATTGGGCCAACCCAAATAATCTACGGTGATCTTTTCATTTCAGGGTCCATTGATTATCACCCTTACTTCTATCTGTAAGTTTAATTTCTTTGCCATATTACCTAACACTGGCACAGGTTTCAGGGATTAGGATAGATATTGAGATATTGTTTGGAGAGAACATTATTCTGTTACTACAAGCTTGCTACTACAAGAATTATTTTGTCTTTACATTGTTTCTTTGGACAGTCATCTGAATTTTTATGGTGTCAACTATGAATTCTCTACAGATTTGTCTTTCTGGTTTCATCCCAGTCTGTCTTTACACTGGTCTTATACCCCCACTAGATGCAAGACATCTTCTCTTGACCACATTCCACACAACACAAATAAACTCATCATAACCCCATAACCAATTCAGTTTCTTCTCCTGATGACCTTCCTTCTACAAATGGTCCAGATTTCTCAATAGTTATTGAAGAATGAAGAATTTTTCTGTCCATTTGGGTAAGCAGAAGTAAGCAAAAACAGTCTGGTGGAGATCTCCATCCACATGAGTGGAACGGTTGCTCCTTTAAATAGTAACCATTACATTTGCTAAATATGGCAACTATGACCACATGCCTCCCAGACGCTGACCACAGGGAACATCATGGGCCAATGGTTCCAGCTGCAGAGCCCTGAGGTCCAGTACAGTGCGTGGGCTGAGGCCCTACTTCTTCTCAGTTGTTCTCACCAGTGACTCAGCAGGGCAGGGATACTAAGACAGATGTGTTCCCAGAGGAGTCTTGGAACTCATCTTACAGCTCACCAGGGCTCTAGGACACTCCTACAGCCTTGCAGCACCTTCCTTAGACTGGTAGGATACTTCTCTCTGGCCTTCCTTCCCTTTCTCCTTCACTCCAGGTCAGACTTGTATCTCAGTCTGATGGTACCCTGGAGTCCTCCGAGCTTCTTTCCCATTTTCTCTCACCAGGTGTCTCCCTAATAAAATCATTGGTTTTTATTTTTTTAATTTTTGAAGTTTATTTAAGTAATCTCTACACCCAACGTGGGGCTCACAATTGCAACCCCGAGATCAAGAGTTGCTTGCCCTTCCAACTGAGCCAGCCAGGCCCCCCTAAAATCATTGGTTTTTAATCCCATCTTGTGTTTGCTTTTCATGGATCTGGACCAACACACTAAAGGGTTGAAGGGTCAAGGCCTGATGGTGAAGCCCACCTCCTTGGATTCCTTGGGTTCCAGGCAGACACGAGAATTTATGACTGCCAATAAGGGAGCACTCAGACAATGCAAACTCCCTGGTGCCAGTAAGAGAAAGTGGGAGGAAAATGAGATGTTTTAGAAACAACAGAGGGATCCATAAGACAGGACTGCTGTGAGCTGGTGTCACGCTTGACATAAATTGACAGTTAATCGACTAGAGAGTCTGGAACAGTTCAGCAGGGGTGTGTGTGAGAGAGGGCACGTGTGTAGCCTCAACAGTGGAGACAAAGACATGTGCTCACTTCGGAGCACGCCTCTCAAAATTCCTCTGCCCTTGTCCACTTCATTAATCATCACTCCCCCTCCAGCCCCAGGCACTGACTGAGGGAGAACGGATTCTTCCCTGAGTTTCCAACGGGAGGCACAATGGGTGGAAGCTGTCAGGAAGCAGACCCAGGTTCATGTAAAGAGGGCTTTTCCCCTAGATACCTCAGAGCTGAAGGCACATCTGCCGAAGACACAAGGACTTTCTGCTGGGGGTGGGAAGTTGAGCTGAGCAGCCCATGAGACCTTCTATATCAGAGATTTTCATGGATTCAACAATCATGAGAGAGCCCTGTTCCAGCAGATTTCCAGGCATGGTAGATTATCTGAATCACCTGGGAAACCATGAGAAAAAAAAATCCCAAATGTTCTAAATCAAGAGCTCAAGAGAAGGAGGCTAAGAAACTGGATTAAGCTGTAACAAGTTCTTTCCCTTGCAATTCTGTTGGCCAGCCCAGTTTGGAAACCACGCCATGAAATTGCCCCAGATTGTAGATATACAGTAGTTCATCAGTCTCTTCATATTGGAAACATTTTCTGCTATCAGAAGTTCATTTTTTTTTTGTTTTAATGTGCTTAAGAACATGTACATCAGAGTCTAACAGGAGTGAATTTAAATTATGGCTCTGCCACTTACCACCTGAGTGACCTTGAGTAAGATATTCGGCTTCTCAGAGCCTCAGTTTTTTGTTTGCTTTTTTTAGCTGTAAATAAGGATGATAACGTATCTCCTTCCTAGGTTTCCTGAAGTGACTGAATAGGATAATGATAATAGCTAACATTCAGTTTCAACTTCCTGCTAGTCTCTGTTTCAAGAACACATCTATTAGCCCATTTATTCCTAAAAACTCTCTGCGTTCTGGGTTCAGTTATGAATCCCATTTCACAGATGAAAAAACCTGAGGAACCAAGAGGTTAAATTACTCATGAAAGGCTGCACAATTAATAAGAAATAGGAATGAGATTTACATATAGGTATGTACCCCGAATATTTTTTCAGGGCTCTGCTGTACTATATGTGTATAAAGATCTTTACCGGGGGTAGATCATACTATGTGCTCAATAACTCTTAACTAATATAATCACTGCTGTTACCCTGGGGCTTCGAGTGCAGGTGTCACAACTCTCCAGCATCGGCAATATTCCCAGTAGCTTCTTTTGAAGCCAGAGCACCCGTGTCTTCATGTCCTCTCCTTTGTGTGCTCAGCCCTGTCTGGGTAATAGAAAAGGCAGCACGCACTGAGGCATTAACTTACTGAGACTGAGAACATCAAATTCAAAACCGGTTCCTTTTGAGTAAGGTGAATAAGTGGTATTGTTTGCTCTACTTCTCCTAAGTGTTGAAGAGTCTTTACAGAAAGAAAATGAGAGTCCTTTAATCCTAATATTCTTTGCTGTAGGACATGCAGGCGTCTGGGGAATGCTAGTGTCAGTATCTCTGAGACTTTAGGAGAACTTTTTTGGAGTATAAAGGAAGGAGAGTTGAAAGGCATCTCTATTATAGCCAAGAGAAATTAGGGGATGATTCATCCTATTCTGTAGGAAAAGCAGAACTCAGAGATCTTGAAATAAGTGAGACTTGGTAGTTTTGGAGGGAAAAAAAAAAGTACCGTCCAATTTAAGATTTGATGGCTCCATTGAGGATTATAAATGGTGGTTTGATGACTGTTCTATTTATTAGACATTTTTGCAGCTTTGCCCCCTCATTTCCCTTACAGAGAAGTTCTCACCCAGGCCCTCCAGAGAGGAGGTTTTAGAGGTGGTCAGAACTGGGTTGAACACTGCTTTTGCCATTTCCCATATGTGAGATCGTGGGCAACACCCTCCCCCTTCTAGAACCTCAGTCCCCTCTTTTCTGAAGTTTTGGTGGCGCTCTTACGCACATTTGAGAGTTGTTGTGGGACAAACGCGACAGCATGTAAGTACCATCTGTGCCTGGGTTAGGACTCAGCCAAGCACTCTGTAGATGTTCATGATGTTCACAGCACAGCGAGAGTTATCACACGGGTACATCTGAGCATCCTCAACGCTGGGGAACCAGAGTGAGTCTGGCATTGACTCCATTCCATTTGATGACACACAGTTGACATTTGCTGCACTGAGAATGGGAATGCTTTATTGAAAACACCTATTCTTGCTTTCATTTTAATTTTCCAATATCTACCATCCCTACCATGACTGCAGTCCATGGTCACAAAAGCCCTCCTCAGACTTCAGCTTGCCAGCTGGTTCAGATTTCCATTGCCCTCAGTGTCAAAAATACTTCAGCCTTATACGCAACTAATGAAGCATCAAACTTTACATCGGAATCTGGGGATGTACTGTATGGTGATTAACATAATATAATAAAATAAAATTAAAAAAAAAATACTTCAGCCTTTTAGTGCTCTATCACAGCAAGCACATTTTTCTTGTTCATACACTTGAGGGGCATCTGGAATTTAGTCGCTCTAAACTGCTAAGTTTAGCTCTCAGCCATGGATGGTGCTTAGGTCTGTTATGTAAGTGTCTCATTCTTCTGGTTATGGCAGAACTGCAATAAGCAAGCCCAACCTTGGGAACACATCACAAGCCTCTGCTTGTGTCACATCCAGTAGCACCCATTGGTCAAAGCAAGTCACAAGGCTAAGCCCAAATGATAAGACCTGGCAAGGGGATGAATATGTACAAATACTATAAGACAGTGAAGAATTAGGACCCTATCTCACTCTACCATACCTGGAACTCCAAGTCCCCTAGTTCTTTTACATTTTTATTAATTAGTACTTGCAAGTTGTATAAGACAGACCCAGGTGGTTCAAGTGACTTAAGTCTATCAGAAGATCACATAGACCAGGTAAGGAAATACTAGATACCACCTTAACTTGATAAAATTAAGAGCAATTTGCTTTTCAGGAATCAACAACATCCAGGAAACACCTGGTACAAAATGGCTACTCAGTAAATGTTTATTGAAAAAACAAACAAGTAACCCAGATGCATCTCTAATGACTGGTTCCCTTGCCATTTTCCCGGAAGCTGCCTCCATTGATTGTTCCACTTTGATCATCACCATATACATGGTTTAGTTCCTCTATCTTGTTTCTTCCTTAGTTTCTTTTTTGCTTTGCCTTTTTCCCTTAAATTCCCCAAGAGGAAGGATTCTATTGAATTAATTAGCCATCTTTCAATCTCCTGGGCAGAGATCTTGCTGCCCCTTGACACAAATAAACCAATAGGTAATGGCTTCTTTTAAAGTTGCCCTTCACTTGTTCAACCACAGTGGTCAGGAACGTGCAAGAAATTCCCTGTGGCTGCATTTCCCAGGAGGGGTCTGTGGGATTCCACTGTCACACGGAGACTCGAGGACTTTGTGTTCGCTTGTCGCATCCCTCTCTTTGTGAGGATACCTCTGTCCTGTGGTTTGAAAAGAGACCCTCTCTCCAGCACAGAAAGGTCTTTCTCCCTCTGAAGTATTCATCACAATCTGATGAACCAGGAGCCCCTCATCTCACCACTTTCTAGCACTGGCTGGCTGGAACCCCATTCCTCCCAGCAAAGCATTCCCTGCCAGGACATCATACTGCCCTGCCTACTGAAACAGAGCTATTTTTCTTATTTTTGTTTGTGTTTTTGATACCTTATAGCCATAGCCCTCTTCTTTATTTTTTTAATGATTTTTTTATTATATTATGTTAATCACCATACAGTACATCCCCGGATTCCGATGTAAAGTTCGATGCTTCATTAGTTGCGTATAACACCCAGTGCACCATGCAATACGTGCCCTCCTTACTACCCATCACCAGTCTATCCCATTCCCCCACCCCCTCCCCTCTGAAGTCTTCAGTTTGTTTCTCATAGTCCATAGTCTCTCATGTTTCATTCCCCCTTCTGATTACCCCCCTTTTCTTTATCCCTTTCTTCCCCTACCGATCATCCTAGTTCTTATGTTCCATAGATGAGAGAAATCATATGATAATTGTCTTTCTCTGCTTGACTTATTTCACTTAGCATTATCTCCTCCAGTGCCGTCCATGTTGCAGCAAATGTTGAGAATTCATTCTTTCTGATAGATGTGTAATATTCCATTGTATACATGGACCACAGCTTCTTAATCCAGTCATCTGTTGAAGCATAGCCCTCTTCTTTAAATCATTGAAGATTGTTGGGGACCCAAGGCAGCTGAGCCAAAACTGAAGCAATGAAAGTGCTTTGTGTATGTGTGTGTGTGTGTGTGTGTGTGTGTGTGTGTGTGTGTGTTCTTTTTAATGTAAGGAACTATTTTTTTAAAAAAAGAAACATATTAGAAGCCCCCATGGTGAGGAGGGTAGAAGGAATAGGGTTTTTCTTTCTTTTTTTTTTTAATTTTATTTTATTATGTTAATCACCATACAGTACATCCCCGGATTCCGATGTAAAGTTCGATGCTTCATTAG
>NC_048229.1:76280336-76445336 GCF_002007445.2 Ailuropoda melanoleuca
TTAAATTTGTATGGAACCAGAAAAGGCCCAGAATCTCCAAGGAACTGTTGAAAAGGAAAAACAAAGCTGGAATAGGGTTTTTCTTGATCAATCAATGGAGAATGGGAGGATGGGAGTGTTGACCTCTGATCTCAGGTAGAGAAATTGGAGGCTGAAGCTATGGGGCAGAACTGGAAGAACATGGAAGATTCTAGTGAAGCTGCAAAGGTCTAGAAAGAGAACAAATAATCAAGGGCAAATTCAGGATTACAACTGGATGCTTAATCAGTAAATTGCAGTGTCTCACTCTGGTGAGGTGCTCTGTAGGTGAGAGATGAAGACAGAAATGACACCAGATGAGGGCATTACAGGTTAAACTGTAAGCTCCTTGAGGCCTCACCTATCTCATTCCTCTTTATATCGCCAGTGCTGAAGACTCTGAGCAGCACCCAAGTGAGCCCTGAGGACATTAGATAACAAATTTACTTATTAATTAATCAATCAATTAATTAATTTGGAATTGAAATCTAGGGAGTGCTTTGCACTTGTACAGAAAAGATTGGCTTTCAAAAATCTATAAAGATGGGAGAGAGGGAGAAAGAAAATGAAGAATGAATGAATGAGTGAATGAGTGAATATTGCACTCAATATTACCTGGAACACGGCAGCGTGAGCAGTTGAAAAAGAAAAAGGTCCCAAGAAAGACGAAACTCTGTCATCCAGTCCTATCACAGAGACTTTTTCTCTATTAACTCAGAGTGTGAAGAAATCTCAGGTTTCACAATATATTCTGGATACAGAGTCATGCCTGCTTCCATTCTTAGCCTAGTTGTCCTACCTTAACCCACCTATCTAGAACAGATTTGGTTCCATCCCTCTGCTAGCCAGTTTTCTCTTTAAGTATTGAGATTTACATTTAGACTTTAGTTTCATCCCTTGGGTCAGAATGAGAGCACCCTTGTTAAACAGCCTAGGATCCTATTATAGAAATGCTCTCTAGCTCCTGCTCTCCATCCAAGAGCTGTTTAGCAAAGTTGTCTTCATCCCTCATCTTTCTTGACCAGCTCCCCTCAGTGGCCACTTCCTGTCCCCAGAGTTCTAAAGCCCAGACCCTCTTCTTGTTAGGCAGTGCCCTAATTTCAGCTCATCTAGTGAAATATCATCACTGCCCTCTTTCCCAGTGAATATACACTGCGTCACATCGTGATTTTTCTTCCATTCTCTGCATCCACTTCCCCCTCCCCTTAAGCAATTTCTCTTTCTCTCCTTCCCCAGTCCCTTGTGGCTACAAGTCAAGGAGACAACTGCCAATCACTGTTGAATTCAGCATTTCCCAAGTTCGCCTTTGGAATGAATAGCAGTTTGTTCTAGGATTCTAGAGAAATATGCAAACTTCATCTCAAGGAGGATGGCATATTCTTCATGTTTCTGTTGGAATGAGTCAGCAGTGAGGAAGCCAGAATGCATGTCTGTAGTTCCCTTTGCTTTGCCCATGAGTCTCCCTCTGTCTTTCAGATACAGAGGATTGCATTACATGAGGATTCACCTGGGTCCCTCCTGCATGTGTTCAGAATTTCAAGTCACTTCTATGACCATCTATCAAAGGAAACCAAGAAGTCCCATATCTTTTTTTTTTTTTAATTTATGACTTTCTCATCAGGTTTTAGCCCCAAGGTGCATACATCTGTTAGCTCAAGAAAAAAAGGAAGCTTTTATTTCGTGTCTCAGCAGCAGTCGGTGGCTCTGCTTTGAGAAGAATTCTGAGAACATGCTGATCTCATTGAGAAATGGGCCAGTAATGGCACCTTCCATAAATAGAGCACAAGCAAGTACTGCAATGTACTAGGTACATGCCTTCCTTGGTTTGATAAAGTCCAAAAGTGAGCCCCTGATTCTTCTTCCTCTGGTGGATCACCCCATCTTGCACCCTGGCCTTCTGTAGGTTTCCAAGTCGTAACTGGCATTCCATTTCAAAACATGCGTCTTTCTATATCTCCATATGAGGTTTCACCATAGGTCATATAATTTTTTTGAGAATTTTAACGTTCTAGATATCTCCATAATACCATTGTTCCTTCTCTCCTAGTTTACCCTTCTCCAAGCAAGAGTGACAACTTTGATGGCCTTGAAAACCTAAATTTTTAATGAACAGCAGTGCATTCATCAATAACACATTCATCTGAAAAACTGAGCACACTCTTGCTAGGTATTGCATAGATAATATTTGTAATAATTTCAGTTTTTACTATTGAAAGACAGAGCTAAGGCAAAATTTTGCAAAAAGCAAATATTTTGAAAATCTAGGTTTTAATATACTTTTGTCTTTATATAGCCCTTGTAAGGGGAAGATGTAGTTTGGGTCTAGATTGGGCAACGTTACGTTGATTCACCTTCAACTCAGATTTCAACTCCTTTCCTTCCGATACCACCTACCGTAAGACTATCCCACAGTTCGGATTTCATCTCTTTCTTGCCCCTCTCAAGTCCCAGTTAGCACTTATGAAACCACCAGTCCACTCCGATACCTCATTCCATAGCCATTTCCAGGCTATAATTTATAAAACTTTTCCTGGGGTATGTGGGTGGCTGAAGTGATATGAACTTTATCGAGGGGCAAAGCATAATCTGGGGGCGTGGTGATCTCAATCATCTGCTGACGTGGATACTGCACAAGGCACAATGTGATTGAAAGGACTGCTGACTTCGACAACAAACATGATTATGTCTATGAGTGGGAGAATTACAGAAGTATTCTTGAATGCAGCTGATCTGAGCCTTGAATGTAGCAGAGGAAGAAGGGAGGAAAACCTTAACATTTTCAATCCATCAGTGTAGCAAACCCTCTATATCGTTACCTAGGATGCAAGTAGAGGTCTGGACAAACGTACTGGAGAATTTTGTACTAATCAAAAAGAATAGAGCTATCAAAGAATGAGCTATGCAAAAGTAGAGAGAGAAGAGGAAACCATTTTGGCAGATTGTATAGTTAAAATCCATTCTCCCTGAGAGGGGCGGTAGGAGAGAGGCATGGTGTTCATAAGAGTGTATTGTGGAAGCAGAACCCCACTGATGAGCTTCCTTAAGGACATCACTCCTTTGTGCTGCAATAGGAAGCGGTAAAACTCAGACTTACATGAGGCTGGGGTTTTCACAGAGTATAGAATTGTGTTCTTGACGAGACTGTCACAAACTAGCAAGTGTGGATATATCCCTTGTCTCAATTTCAGGGTCCTTATTTGTGAAATGAGGAGCTTGGCTTGGAATCAGTAGTTCTCAGACTTTACTATGCATCAGTATCGCCTGGGATGCTTTGTGAAAAGTATCAGCTCTGTGGTCTCCATCCACCGGAGATTCTGATGTATACCCGCAGGACTAAGTATATGCATGTGTAAAACAAAATTTCAGGTGGGGACTTTGTTCTGTACTTGGAGAAAGACTGTCCTAGGTCTAGTTGTGGGACAGTGTGGAGTTGGATGCAGAACCTTAGTGATGCTTTCCAACTCTGGGGGACCAGAGTGTTGTGGTGTTCTAGAACCCTCAGAGTCTCTCACCAGAGTACTGGTACTGCCTATACCACTCTTCCTTGGATCTGCAGAGCACTTTACACCTTGCAAATGCTCGCACTTATCACTCTGTCACTACTGATTTAAATTGTTGCAGATTTTAAGTCAATGCTGGGGTTCTACTCAGCTGAAAAAAAAATAAAGGGCCAGGGAGAGTGAGGTATGTAAACTGAACCTGTGAGGACTCTAGAAATTGATCTTTGACTTCCTTGCTGGCATCATTGCCAAGCCAATATCCATCATCCTTGCTGAATAGCATTCAGGATGATGTTAGAGGATTTTCCCACAAGGAGTTACTTTGCATTAACAGCAAACAATTGCAGCTGGATCACTGTCAAACACATGTTATGTTAGACTGGCTCCTAGTTCAGAGGGCACTGCTGCTCAGCTAGGATTTAGTTGAGTGCTGCTTCTCCTATCAGGGGAAACGTCTGTATCATTGCACTGTAAAACTCGGAAAGCAGGTTCCTAAAACAAAACCCTAGGAGCAAACATCGGCAGGAACTAGCAAGCCAGTTTTCCTGAAAGGGCCTTTGACAGGGTTATGATTATGTGGAATCCCCTAAGAACAGCACTCACCCAGCAGCTGGCTAGCTTGTGCCTGGAGAAGGGACTGGCAGAGGATGAACATAGAGAGAAGAGGCACTCCCCCACCACTGTTACCCCTCCCTCCACGAAACCCTGAATCCTGATTCTTTCTCTAGCGTGACATCCCTTTTCAGGAACAGAAATGCCTTTAGCAGAGCCAGCCCGTTCCCTGTGGTGCTGGTCTCAGGGGAAGCACAGCATCTGGTTCCCACCCTCCGTCTAATTACCCATCTGTTTGTGGGGAGGGAAGGAACACTCTATCCCCCTTCCCTTCCCAAACATTTTCATGTGTGGCTGCATGAAGGCAACAGCAGCTGCATCTCAGAGCCCACCTTTTGTGCATTGCACTAACCGGCTTTGCTACTCCATTTGGTTCTTGGTTACGGCTGCGTGATGCTGAATATACCGACATCTCTAACTCTCTCACTTTGTCTCTGCACACAGCCCTTGAACTGGTCTGACCCAGGTTATGTGTTGCTCACTCATGAGGGTGCCCGAGGTCCCCTCCCTTAGGGATGGTCAGGAATCTTGCTGCTCTGTTCTGGCTTATATCCTCTGTCAGCACCAGCAAAGAGACCCTGAAGTGAGTCTTCTTTGGATCCTTGTCTCCAGCCTTTACTCAACTGATGACCCTCTGGCTATTTCCCCCTCACTCTAGAAGCCATCCCTAAAAAGAGCTTATATGCCAAACAAATGGCATTTAATAAACAGTCATTCATTAATTTTCCTACTTTTTCAAGATTAATCAAGGTCTCTGTATGGGCCCCAAACGGTTATTAGTCTTTGATAAATGGAAGGACCAGTCTAAATCGATTATATTCAGGCCCCAACAAACACTTCTTAGCCAGCTCAGATGATCTGGCTATGCAGAAGTTTGCAGTTTAATTCAGCTTTTTGAAATATTGAAGCATTTCAGAGCACCATTAGCATCTAAGCAAAGTAGCGAAGAGAATAACTTTAGATGAAGAAACACATAGGTTTAGAGTCCATTTGGCAGTATACTAGTTGCCTGACCTTGAGCAAGTTTCTGAACTTCCCATATCCCAGTTTCTTTGTGGCTAAATTTGGGATAATTATACTATTGATGCTGTAGGATGATCATGAAGATAAAATGGCTTAATACTTACAAAGCACTTAGCATAGAGAGACATAAAGCAAGGAATCAGCAAATATCCACTGCTGCTGTCTTCATTTGCAACACTCCTATCATCACATCAATCATCACAACCCAAGAGCCTTGCGAATGGGGGACCCCACGTCAGGAACCCCTTTCCACTTGGGAAAATATTCATTCCCACTGACCTGTGGCCAGGGCTCCTAGTGATTCCCACTAATCTTCTCTTCTTCAGTAGCAATAGCAATTTTAGCTGGACACATGGTCACCCAGCCAAAGATTACTTTTTCCAGACACCTTTGCTAGGTGTGGCCATATCACTAGATGATGGCCTAGGAGATGTGTGTGGACATGACATGTGCACTTCAAGTCTTGTCCTTTAAAGGAAAGAAATATGTTTCTCCTTTCATAGTTTCCTTTCCCCGGCAGCTGGAATACAGACATTGTAGTGAGTCATCTTCCGTTAAGATGGCAGCAGCTGGAGATGACATGGTTACGAGATGGATTCGTAGCACCATCAAGCCACCCTTTCAATTCTAACCACCAACCCAAACTGCTACATGATGGAGAAATAAACCACTTTGTTGCTTTAAGCCACTGAATCTTGTGATCTCTTATGACAGTACCATAGTGTGTCCTAAAATCATGCCAAACAATTGTTTTTTTTAAAGTAGAAGTGATGTTCTCCCCCAGTGATACAACTTCCTGACGTGCAAAGCCACATCAGCCCACTGTGGCTTCCTTCTGCTTGCGTATAACTAGGTGACAACAGGGATCATGCTGAATCCATTCAGAAGAACAATTACCCAGCCCTCTCATGGGCTGCTGGGAAATCAATATCTTTTAATTATGAGGAAGCACACTGTGTTTACATTTCCCATAGAGGCAAGAGGAAGGTCAAATCACAATCCTTACAGCCTTTATCAAAACCATGTACCGGTGTGTTTGTTAAGTAGGATTAACAATTGGATGAACCTGAAGAGTTTTCATCTTCCTGTTTTCTCCCCTGTTTGTTTATATGGCTATACCTTACGAGATTAAAAGGCTTACAGAGCAAAGCATCACAAAGGAAAATGAAACCTTTGGGCAGATGGGATAACTCTTCCATTTTAGGAAAAAAGGCAGTTAGTGACTTGAGATTTTCTGGGTGGGGTAGTGACTGGCAAGTTATTATATTCCTTTCCTGTTGTATATCTAAAAATACTTGAGAAATAATCAAAACTGCAAGCATGCATGGGGCGCCTGGGTGGCGCAGTCATTAAGCGTCTGCCTTCGGCTCAGGGCGTGATCCTGGAGTCCTGGGATCGAGCCCCACATCAGGCCCTGGGCTAGGAGCCTGCTTCTTCCTCTCCCACTCCCCCTGCTTGTGCTCCCTCTCTCGCTGGCTGTCTCTCTCTGTCAAATAAATAAATAAAATCTTTAAAAAAAAAAAACTGCAAGCATGCGTGCACCTTCCCCCCCCAACACACACACCAGAGTAAAGTCCTTTCTCTTCCCACTGCCTCTACCCGGTGACTCCTCAGCTTCCTGAACTGTAACAACACTGAGCTTTATGAGTATGGAAATGTCAGCTCTGAGAACAGTGCGTGCTGCTTTGTGTGAAAATTGTAGGCAGGCTTACAAAAGCCAACCCAAGACTCAGAGTGGCCCTGCCCTATGGCTCTGCCTGACTGATCTCCATGTCTACAAGAGTTGTTTGATTTCTTAGAAGCATTCACTGGCTTTTCTGTGGAGAGGCAGGTCATACATTGGAATCAGAAATAACATAAATGATAGCAACAACTAGAACAATCCTGTTTAATTTTTACAACTTAACTTATAAGGAGATTGTGTTAGGTTCAGGATAAAAACAAGGGAGCAGAAATTCAGAAATATAAACTTTTCCTAAGATGACTTAGAAAATCATAATAAATGATTATAATGGTGATGGTGATGGTGGTGATAGTGACGGTGATGGTGGTGATGATGGTGACAGTGGTGGTGATGATGGCAATGGTGATGATGGTGATGGTGATAATAATGGTGGTGATGATGATGATAATAATGGTGGTGATGATGATGATGATGGTGGTGGTGATGATGATGATGGTGGTGATGATGATGATGGTGGTGGTGATGATGGTGGTGGTGATGATGATGATGATGGTGGTGATGATGATGATGGTGGTGGTGATGATGATGATGGTGGTGGTGGTGATGATGATGGTGGTGATGATGATGATGATGGTGGTGGTGATGATGGTGGTGGTGATGATGGTGGTGGTGATGATGATGATGGTGGTGGTGATGATGATGATGATGGTGGTGATGATGATGATGGTGGTGATGATGATGATGGTGGTGGTGGTGATGATGATGATGTTGGTGATGATGAGGATGGTGGTGGTGGTGATGATGATGCCTTATTCTAGAGTAGGTACATGCTAAACATTTACAATTTAAATGTTAAATGTGTACAATTAAAGTGCTTAATGCAGTGCTTGACCCATTATAACTGTTCAGTAACTGCTGGTTTTAGGGACCAGGACTAAGGGGAAGTAAGTGAGGTACTCTAGTTGGGCACAAAATTTAAGAAGGGGTGCCAAAGCACTCAGTATCAGAATAAGTAATATTTTAATACAATATTTTATAAAGATAAAAATAATGCAAAAATCCAGGGTAAACGAAATATCAACATTTTAAATAAAGTTCAGGCTTTGTACTTGCACAACTTGCCTTGTTCACCTCCCCCTAATCCCATCCCAATTTATTCTCTAACATAACCTCATTTTATCCTCAAAACAGGCCTGAACCCAAGGTGTTCTTATCCCCATTTTATAGATGAAAATACTAAGCCTCAAGAGGCTTATCCACAATTAACATAGTTAATATGTACAAGAACTGGGATTTTAGTTCCAATTTGCCCACCATGGAAGTCCAGTTTTTGCCCACTGGTCTATGAGACTTTTAAAATAAATTTCTTTCACATCACTACAATATTCATTGTAATTTCTAGGGTCATTTTGGAAGGTGGAGAGTAGAAAGAGACTACTAGCTGCAGCTCTCATCAGGGCAATGATGTCAGCTAAGGATACTTGCAGAACTCCAAGTATATGCATTTGTTAAACATCCAGTGCTTCTCTTAGATAAGAAGACTCTACTCTGTGCTTCTAGATTTTTCCTTATTCACATGAATTTATCTTAATCTATTTGCACACTAGAACTCTTCTCTTCATTCTCCCGAAGACATCTCTTCAGATACCAAAATGCACATTCTTTCCATCAGCAGTAAATTTACTACTGCATTTGATGCTTGAAGAGTATAACTGTCATGAAAATATCTCAGTATCTCTTTTCTTGGTTTCCATTTTATTCTTTTGACTTGCCTCCTTATTTAACTGTATACTTTCTTTTTTTTTAACCGTATACTTTCTTGCTACTTTTTTATACCCCTTTTCTCTTTCTACTTCCACATTGCAAATATACCCCAATGTTATTGGGATCTGGCTCTTTTCTTTTCTCCCTCATTAGTCCCAAAACTCTTATGGCTCAACTCTTAGTGCATTTACCACACAAGGGTGACTTGAAGAATGTTTACCAAAAACGTTGGATAGCTATATCCAAGTAATAGGATTTAGGAGAATACCAATTTTTCTTACCCTCTTCTCTTTGATTTTTTAAAAGAAGGAACAAATATTATATACAGATACAGAATATATGTATACATATATACATATACATTTATATATACACATACACATATATGTGTGTCTATATATATATATATATGTATGTATGTATATGGACATCTCCTCCCATCAAAAATAAATCCCTTATGGCATGAAGATATATGTTGAAAGAAACCATAAAAAACTAGAAGAAATCAATCAGAGGTGAATTTTTTATCATCTGGTGGTTAGGCAGACTTTAAGCATGTCACCAAAAATCAAACTATAAGCTAAAAAATTGATATAGTTGACTACATAAAATTTTAATGCTTCTGTGTTGTAAAGAAAGCTCTGTAACTAAGTATGAAGGCAAATAACATATTGAAAAAATATATATTTGTACCAAACATCCCAAAGGACAAGACTCCCTTTCCAGTCGTGTATCCTCCTGCACATACTTTAAACTTTACATGTTTTTCTTTCCTCATCAATGAATTGAGGCTAGTGATGCTGCCTCATAGGATTCTCATAAAAAGCAGATGGGATAAAACCATATTTATAATTGGTTCTAACCTGGGGGTGATCAGGCATTTGGCAATATCTGATGACATTTTTGGTTATCATAACTGGGGACTGCTACTGACATCTGGTGGGTAGAAGTCAGAGGTGCTGTTAAATATCCTACTATGCGCAAGACATCTGCCCGCAACAAAGACTTATCCAGCCCAAAATATCAATAGTATTGTTGAAAAACTCTGGCCTATAGAGGATGTTGCAGAACATCTGTCACATGGTAAGAGCTCAGTGAACATTAGTCATAATTACATCTTTTCTTACCCATCACTTCTGTATGTGTGTCTTGTCCCTAGGTGCATTCACTCCCCACCATTTATGTCTTAGGGTCAAAACATGATTTGAGCTATGTCTTCCTCATTCTGCACCCATTTTTTAAATTCTGTTTCCTCAGCGCTTTTCACTTCCAGCTTCCTGTTCCAAACCTCCGTGGATTTTACTACCAGCCAGATGCATCACCTTTTTCTTCAAAATCCAGATAACTTCCTTTGTGAATTCTCATGCTCTTTCTCCTTTTAACCTGGTTATGTTGTCATGATCCTCTAGATAGACTATAAGTCCCTTGAGGGAAAAGATGATTTTATATTCATTCTTGAAACCCCCTACAGTGCCTACTCGGTATAAACGTACACAGAGGAGGCAAGCAACTCATGTTTGTCAGTGTGAACTACTTGTGCAGTCCCGTTTTTATACGTCTTGCAATGATAAAAAAAATACAATACATTCTTGAGAATGCATTTATAGGCTTCTATTTGGATCCCTTAGCACAAGGAGCCTTGCCTTGTTTTGAATTCCTATCACCCATTTGAATGAGTTTATTGTCCATGCAAGTGAGGGTTATGCAGTGTGTTCAAGGAAATAGTGACCAACATCGACAATGGATTCTTTTCCATCTCTTCCTACTCCGGCAGCCCAGCATCGAAGCTGTCATTGCTCACGTGAATGTGCAGCTGCCAGACCGTGGCCAGGGCCTCAGACGTGGAACTGCCACTTTCATTTTAATTTCAGAAAAATAGAAATTGGCTGGGAGGTATTTATGCAAATCAGAAAGGTTCTGAGGAATTATCTGGCAACCATGTTAATGAATGTGCAGTTCTTAGAAATGAATCTCACATTTTGCTTCTCCTGTCAGAAGGGGTTCTGTGTAGTCGTTTATGCCTACGGATGATTGGATCTGACCAGAGAACACTTGATGTACTTCCCGCATGGCAATGAATCCAGATCCTGTCTCACTGGGGGGTCCCACAAGCCACAGTGGAATCGCTTTTGACTGGGGAGAGAGCAATCACGGGGGGGCCTTCCACATGGCAGCATATTCTGCCTTTGCCGTCACTGAATTCCTCTCAGGGATGCTGTGCACGTGAAGCTGGACTTCTTCAGGTGAAAAAAGGAAACTTACTAAAGTTCCAACCACGTCCCAAGGACTGTTTCATTTATTCAACAAATAAACTGAGCACTTCAATGTGCCTCTTTCGTAGGCACTGAAGATACAACAGTATATATCATTGGTTGCGTGGTGGCCCCCCAAAAGATATGTCCACATCCTAACCCTCAGGCCCTGTAAATATGACCTTACCTAGATGAGGGGTCTTTTCAATTGTAATTGAAATAAGGATCTCAAGATGAGAGGGTCCTGGATTATGTATGTGAGTCCTAAATTCAATGTCGTGTGTCCTAATAAAAGACACACAAAGAAGCAACACAAAGAGAAGGAGAAGCCCATGTGAAGACAGAGGGAGAGGTCAGAATGACGTGGCCATGAGCCAAGGCACATCTGGAGCCACTAGAGCTGGAACAGGCAAGGAAGGGAATCTCTCCCAGAGCCTTTGGAGGAAGTGTGATTTCGCCCAGTTTGGTGATTTCAAAGCCTTCAGAATATGAAAGAATATATTCCTGTTGTTTTAATCCACAAAGTTTGTGGTAGTTTGTTATGGCAACCCTAGGAAATGAACACAGTGACCTAAACAGACAAAATCCCTGCTTTGGGATGTTTTCATTCTAGCTGGGTGTAGACATCCAAGAAATAAGTAAAATGTATTGGATGTTTGATTGTGATCAGTGTGATGAAGAAGAATGAAGGAGGACCAGGGGGCTGGGATTAGGGGAAGGGGTGTAGTTGTAAATTAAGTGATCACCAGGCAAGACTTACATTCAAGCAGGACTTGAGGAGGAAAGGGAACATGTCATGTAGAGGTCTGGAGGAAAAGCCCTGTAGACAGAGGGATATGAAATGTCCACAGCCTTGGGACTGGAGGTGCCTGGCATTTTGAAGGAACTATAAAGAAACAAGGGTGAGAAGACCAGGACATGTAGAACTTCCACTTGTGTTTATCCATTTACTCAGCAAAACTTTGTTGAGTATATACTTTGAGTATTATTTCATGACACTCTTACAACAACCTAGAGAGGTAGGTATAAAATCCCCACTTAATAGATAAAACACTGAAGTTCTGCTCAAGATTTCTCAGCTCATATATGGTGGTACTGGAGTAGGAATCCAAATTCAATGCCCTTTCTTCAATACAGGAGTGTCTTATATAAATATTTGTTATCTTATTTTAAATTCATCTGCAAGTATTTAGTCCCATGTGACAATCTCAATAAACCCAGCTTGCCTCTGAGGTCACTGCAAATGTGCTTGGAGCTGAGAAGTGCCCTTGGGAGATGAGAGAGGCTGTTAGTTAGGCAAAGATCAAGGGCTGTGGATCACTACCTCCCATGATGTCCTCAGAATCTTGCAGTAGTCTTGTGACTCCAGGTAGCATTGGACTGATAGTTTATCTCTTTAAATGGCTTAAGTGTGCATTTTTAAAAATATCTCAAAAAGCTATATTCACAAATGGACAAAATGAGCAATGCTGTGTAGGGAAAACAAATACATGTACAAATCAGGATAGTCACACCTTATCCCTTGATGGCAGCAACTGAACATGGAAAAGAGAACACAGAGAAGGTAACTTATTTCTTATGCAAGCAAGTGTATGTGACCCAGTTGCAAATCTCTCAGACTTGATCACATTGGCCTCTCATATTGATAACTGCGTGTCATATTCTGGGATGTTACTAGAAGAAACCAGAGAAAGACGCTGGTGGAAGAACCAAAACCAAGGTCTACCTCCTGCTCCAACATCGTATTCGAGCCCAGAGGAGATTACTAAGCCCCATTGGCAATTCCCACTATTCCATTCAAAGGAGCCTCTGAATGTTTGAAGGAAGCAGTTGAAGATCTGTGAACAGTGTTTAACTGGTACACCACATCTCCTAAATAATTCTGTGTAAACAGGAGCTTACATGTTTGTGATGTCTCTCTGCCACTTCTTTTATATTCTCATTTGATTTGTTTGGGGGGGGGAATTCCAAGTGGATTTGCTTCATGTGGCTGCTATATTTCTTTATCTTATTAATAAGGGGAAAAGTAGGAGAATCAAGACAATTGAGTGAGCCGTGCTCTAGTAGACACTCAATAAACGCTGCCTGAAAACACGATCCATGTGAATGAGGGGGAAATGCAGGCTCAGTGAGGAGATGTGCATGGGTTAAGGACTGTGACTGTAGAGTACTGAGTCTGTCAGTAGAACATGCTCACTGATGAGCTGGCCCCCATCAGTGCCCCGGTGGATGTTGGTGTCCTCCTGCAGCCATTCTTGTAGATGGCAGGGACACAGATGGGGAAGGAGAAAAAGAGATACACAGGGAAGGCTGGAAAAGGCTTGTCAGGCTCAAAAAGATGTGTGTTGGGAAGAACTCTGAATTAACAACACGTAGTGGCAGCTCAGACCTGGGCATCCACATTAGTCAGGGGATTGGCTAGTAGTTGCAATGAAGATGCCCCAAAAGCAGATGCTTAGACAAAATAAAAATGTATTTCTTCCTCATAAACTAGGCGGAACTAGCAGGTGACTCCACAGTGTAATTCAGGACCCTTGTTTGGACAAGATCAGGGCTATGGATGGCCTTCTCTCGTGGTAACTTCAGCAGGGCATGGTAGCTGGGCAAACCCAGGTAGCATTGGACTGACAGGTCACTAGGCAGACCTGTTCTGACTTCTCTAGGGTGCTATCCTCTTCCCTATGTCTTACACCATATCCAGGCTTCTAGAAGGAGGAAGAGGAGAGGAAGGTTTTTTGTTTGTTTGTTTTGAAGGACATTTACTTCAAGTCTTCCTCTCACTTCTTTCCATTCTCCATTGACCAGAGCTGAGTCATATAAGCACACTCGGCTGCAAGGGAGGTGGGGAAGTTTTTTCTAGCCAAGTAGCCATGTGCCTTGGGAAAACCCAGAGGGTAGAGGTAAGATTCCATTACTTCAGGAAGACCCACTTTCCTGTTGGATTTTGGAGGAATATCCTGCTGCCTCCACTTAAAGATTAAGTCAGGAGAAGAGAGCCAAAGCCCATTGTCCCCTTTCATTCTTTCTACTTCTTCAAATCTCATGTCTTTCCAGTTCCCTACCTTCTGCTGCACACAGACATCCTAAAGTGCCATTGCGAAGTCCCTTAGCCACAAACAGGGGACCCTTCAGAGCTCAGTGCCCCTCCCACACTGAGCTAGGCCACTCCCACCAACAGCCTCAGGCCTTGAGATGTCCAATTTCCAGGGAGACCACTGAACACTCTCTTCCAAATGTGAAGGACAAGGAAAAGGTCCAGGTATGTGTGTCTGCCTTCTTTTCCTCCTGGATGCTCAGATTTGTCTCACGGTACAGAGTGTTTCAGAAGTAATGAGCAGTCATCACAGCCCACTCTCACATCCTCACCAGGAACAGCCTCATTGGTCCTCTGTCTCAGACAGGAGGGCTAGACATCTATGCGTTTTGCTTTGTTTTTTTGTTTTTCATTTAAAAAATGTGTCTGTGGTGGGTTCAGTCTCTTTAAAATAATTCCTACAAGGGCATTTAAGAGACCTGGCAAAAATTACAGAAGGTTGTAGGGTCAGCCTCATTGATAGTGGTTCAAAATGAATTGTAGATGTTGAAAGATTTGGTTGAAAACACCATCTCTATTCTCTTATTCAGAATATCCTGGTCCCAGCATTGGTGTTTTGTTTATTGTTCATTTTTAACGAGTCGAAAGTCCTTAATTTTCGATTTACAGTAAATTTAAAATCATTTTGAAGTGTAGTCAGTCCAGGGTCAGCACTGCATTTAGTGTCCTTGACATTAGTAGCTTAAGATGGCTGGTGTTTTAGGTGCACAGTGTTGACCTGAGATATCCTTTAATTCAAAACTTTATGATAAGGGCACCTGGGTGGCTTAGTCGGTTAAGCAGCTGCCTTCGGCTCAGGTCATGATCCCAGTGTCCTCGGATCAAGCCCCTCATCAGGCTCCCTGCTCAGTGGGGAGCCTGCTTCTCCCTCTCCCTGCCACTCCCCCTGCTTGTGTTCTCTGTCTCTCTCTGACAAAACTTTATGATAATTTTCATCTTCTGGATACTCAAGGAGGGTACTTTCAAATCACAATCACATCTTTAACATATACACAAAAAGTCTCAACACAATAGTTAATTACCATGAAGGAGTTTACTGCCATGTTGGGTGTATGTTTCTAGACCCAAATGATAATATAATCTTTCATTAATATGGAGAGAGAAATAACATGAACTGAGACATTCTCCCAGGTGCATTAGAAAATAAAATTTAGACCCCATCTCATAAATGGTTTTGACCGACACAACTTACTTTCTTCAAGGCAGTTCCGTTGTGAAAAACGCTAAAACCTGCCTCTCTAGGGACACATCAAAGGCTAAGCCTGACAGAGACGGGGTGGGCTGGGGAGGGCTGGCCCAGTGTTTGACTGCTCAGTGCAGCTTTAATAACACCATTCTCTGCGGTGTCATTTGCTCCGTCTCTGTTGACAGCCCAGATCAGAACGAGGATTATTCACTTTTGTAATCACTGGTTTGCTGCTGATCCTATGTAAACAAGAAAATAAGTGAAGTGAACCATAACTCCAACGTTGTTTGAGGGGAGTTGGGAGCTATCACTGATTTTTAAAATCTAGATCTTTTCAAAGTGGTGGCAATTTTATCTTCAGAAGCTGGTTTCATCACAATGCGATGTTTGGCTGAGTTAGAGTAGAATAACTCCAGTCCTGAAATTCACTTGAATCTGAATGATTTGATTTGCCATTAAAATGCTGCATCTATTCCATGTTCTCTGTAACATCCAAAATCAAGTGACTCAAATTCCAGTGATAACTGTGGCCGTGTTTCCTGACCTCTTATTCTCTGCTGGACACTGTGGCAAGGGACATGCAGACCCTCTCACTTAGTCTTCACTCTAGTCCCATGAGACGTGTGCATCAGTATGCAAACTATTTCACATGCGAGGAAACCACAGTTCAGAATACAGATTAGCTTGTCCAGGGTTTTATAATTTGTGAAGTTCTGAGAGTGGTTCCCAAGTTCTCACTCTAAATTCCATTGTTTCCTTGAGAAACTTTCCCTCAGGGCTTAAAAAAAAAAAACCCAAAACCTTATGAGGAAATGCCTTCAAATTATTATGCGTTATACTTCTTTCTTTTCTTTTCTTTTCTTTTCTTTTCTCTTCTCTTCTCTTCTCTTCTCTTCTCTTCTCTTCTTTTCTTTTCTTCTTTTCTTTTTTCTTTTCTTTTCTTTTCTTTTCTTTTCTTTTCTCTTTTCTTTTCATACTTATACCTGGCCAAACAGCAACTACAAAAGTTCATGCTGTATTTATCCTTCAATTAGCCAATTGACTATCTACTGACCTTGCTATTTCCCTCATCATTAATTAGTTAGTAGATGACAGTGGGCAAGTAGAAGAACAGAAATGAAGAAAACTAATTCATTCATTGATTCATCGGTTGATTCACGCTATGTATTTCTGCATCATATGCCAGGCACTTTTCCAGGTGCTTGGGCTACTCTGTACTTGCATTCTTGAGAAAGAAGAAAACAATAAGTAATGGCATTACTGGGGGATACATTTTGATGATGAGATGTACCAAAGACCAAAAAAAAAAAAAATCAGAGACATGTCAGGGTGGGGAAATACTGAAACGCTAGAAGGGAAGGCCATCTAACAATGGTGACACTTGAATAGGTTCCAAGAGGAAGTTAGGGAATGAGGGAGACAGCTCTGGGTATATAGGGGAAAACCATTGTGGCAGAGGGTATAGCAAATGCAAATGTCCTGAGCCAAGAGCATGCCTGGGAGTTTAAGAAAGAGCCAGGAGGTTCAGTGAAGCTAGAGCTGGCAAGAGTAAGAGCAAGAGTAGGACACGATGTATAATGTGAACTAGTTACATAAGGTGTTAGAGGACAGAGTAAGAACTTTGCTTTGATTCCAGATGAGAATCAAAGGTTTTGAGTTTTGAGGTTTTGAGTAGAGGGGTTACATACACATAAAACTGGATGTTTCTTTGCTGTATTGAGACCGTTTGGGATACATATATATGGGGGGGGGACTGGAGATACAAGTGCAGAAGCTATTGGAGTAGCCCAGGCAGAAGACCACAGTGGTCCAGACCAGGGTGAGGTCTTCCTCCCTCCTTTCTTTCAGTTTTATAGATTGATGCTTCAAGTCTACCTCATTCAAGAGGATGAGTGATTAAATGACATTTAACTGGCCCTTTTGATGTTAGCATCCATTATATTGCATTTTCTGAGAGAGACATATCTCCTTTGGGAAACAGCATTCCAGAAAAACAACCCTCTCAATTAAGTAGGGTGGATCGATAAGAGTTTCTTTTCATTTGCTTAGATTATGATGTTTATTAAAAGAGAAGGACAGTGGTTGAGTTCATTATTAAATAGAATTACACATACAACTATTTTAGGTGTCTTCCTATGTTACAGATGCTTCACATTCTCTCTCTTTTTTTCTCAAGACAATTCTAGGCAATAGGCATCATTATTCCCATTTTACAGATCAGGAAATTGACTATTAGAGATTCTGTGCAAAATCTCATACAGTTGGGAGGATACATCTGTACACTCTGACTCCAAAGCTCTCTGTGTAGTTAATAGATATTTTTTTTAAAAAAATAGTATCAAATAGTGCTTATTTAATACTGGATAATGTTGTTTTTTAATCAAATTATTGATTCATGTAGCTGGCCAATTGTTTGGAAGATTATTTTTGCTGGGAGCTGTCAGTCTTGAGCGTGACCCGAATCTGCTGGTTCAAGCAGAGATTGCGGGACTCCGCCCCCAGAATCCTTCATGTAGTTGGTCTCAGGTGGGGCCCAGGAGTCTGCATTTCCAAAAAGCTCCTAACTGATGCTCATGCTGTTGGTCCTGGGGCCACACTTCGAGAGTCCCCCATCTATGCCCATCCTATTATTTTCGCAACAAACACATTGAAGATCAGAGAGGTTAATAATATTTTCAACATCAGTAAAAACCCTTCCCACTTGAATTAACTGTGAGAGAAAACTTGAACTGCGGAGATACATAACTAACTCTCATCAATGAAAATTTGGGGTTTGTTGGCTTCTTTGTTTTTATTCAAAAGTGTCAACCATAGAGCCATCTTTGTTCTCACATTTTCTCCTAATTTATTATCTTCTCTTAAAAATTTAATCGAGACGAACCCTGCCCCATTTCACACACATTTCATTTCCCTGGCCTATTTTCTGTTCTCCGTCCTACTTTGAAATTTGTGTTGTGCTTTGTAGTTGCTGAGGATATTTTCAAAAACATCATCTCATGGACAGATCTGCTACAAACAGGGTTGCTGAAGGCTCTAGTGAGAGCTACCCAGACTCCTACTGAATCAGAGTTACTTTTTTTTTTTTTTTAATAGAATTAGAGATGATTTCTGAAGCCGAGACTAGAAACATCCTTTGGCGGAATCCGCCAGCATCCGTTTTTGACGTCTGGCACCAGTAGCAAACTTATTTGCAGTCAGTTGTGGGAAACAGCTGTTTGGTTCTCCATGTCCTTCGAAGCAAAGCTCAAATGCCATTTCTTCTGTGAAGCCTTCCATGGCTCAGGCTCAAACCACACTGCTCGTTCTTCTGTGCTTCCCAGAGAACTCAGGTCACACTTCTGCGTTCCCCACTATGCAACGCGCTACCTTACTGCAAATGGCTGACTCACTCACCAGACTCACTATCAGTAAGGACAGGGGCTGACCTTTCTTCTGCTTTATGCCTATGGAACCCAGCACAATTCGTGAGACTCAGCTTACTGAGGGCGTGAGAGACAGCAGGGCAAAGTAGTGAGAGGCATGAGCTTGGAAGTCAGGCAGACCTGTTTGAAGACCAAATTCTTCCTATACCCATGACACAGGTATAACTTCACAGTATAAAGCTTCCCTCTAGGCTCAGTTTCTTCATCTGTAAAATGGGGAAATAATACCAGTATCACCTAGAGTTGTGAAAAATTAATAAGATATTGAGATAAGCATACAATGTTTCAACACATCGCTTGCCTCATGGAAAGAGCTGATTAAATATTAAATGTAAATCAGATGTTTGCAGGCACCCTTTAACCCTAGAGGATTAGTTCAACGGAAATTGAGCCCCCAACTTCGTAGCCCGTAAGTTATGGAGATACAAAGCCCTCCCCCTGATTTATATCAATTCCTAGGGGTTCATGTCCTCAGGATCTGTCTTGCCTCTGGGTCCCGTGCCTTAAAGTCGTCTTCTTTTTTTTAGGTAGACAATGAGACCCCTGCCCCAGGTTGCGTGCGCGCACACACAAACACACACATCAAAAAACCCCACGCGCTAACACACACACACACACCCACACACACACACTTGTGAGCAAGGCAGAGTTTACTGAGGATAAGGCTCCAAGGATATGATACGTTCATGATCTTCTGCCATCTCTCTGTCTTTCTCCTTTCTTCTCTCCCCTCCACCCCAAGCTCTGCTCCTCACACCTTCTTGCCTAAATTATTCTTCTCCCAGTTCATCTTTCATTATGCAGAGCTCTTAGGAACCACTGTATTTTACCCTCCCGAACTTCCACACCCAGCCTCCACACCAGTCTTGCACCTGGCTGGACCCGCCTTCCTCAGAGGGGGCTGTGGTTGAGCAGAGCACCCGCTTTATCATTCCAGCTGTTAGTACTATTTTCAAAGTTGTTACTCTGGGAGTCGGAGAGGGATTTTTCTTTCTTTCTTTCTCACCCAGTCTTACCGTGTTAATGTCACCAGGTTTCATTTTCATACACGTCCGGGTCCAGAACTGGGTCCTTCTTCCTCAGGACTCTGTGCTGAAAGAATTCATATCCACCATACCCAGGCTTAAAAGGCACTACGTAAGAACCCAGGAAACCACCCAAAGCAAACTTATAAACTTACAGAGGAAATATGTGCTCTAGTTTAAATGCAGTACTTTCCTGAGTTCAGGGATTTTTAGGTACATAAAACACACAGTGACCATCCTTTTTCTGTTCCAACATAGCATCTGACCTTATCGAGATGTTAAACCAGTTTGAGGGTTGGGTTTCTGTCTTTCTTCCTATTTGCCCCTTTACTCAAAGAAATGGTACTTTCTTCTTGCTAATGAGCTGGGTCCTTGTCAGAAAAATAAGATAAAATAAAATAACTGTTTACCTACCACCTTTGGGCTGGATAATTCCTATTTTATTTTCCAGGAAGCTAAATTTTCAAATGGCTTCATTTAGATAGTGCAGAAAATCAGACATCTTAGTCATTTTGGGGAAAGTAATGACAGACTCTCTACAAGAAAAGAAACAAAAAATAATGACAAATCACCTTAAAAGATGACAGGTTATTTTCAGTGTGGGAAACAGACCTTGAAGTCAAACAGTTTTATGTGTGAACTTGATCAAAAACATGATTCTCAGCTAATTTCTTGGCTGTAAATTAAATTATTGCTTTAGAGACATAAAAAAATATAGATATACACAATTCCCTTCTGCTCTTCTGGGTATATTCACCTTCTCTATGAGTGCTTGTCCATATATTTAATGACTGCAGATAATGGATTTTAAAAGTGTATTTAAAAAGTTAAACCTCTTGAGGATCTATTTTGAATGGAAAATGTCTCCCAGCAGATTTTATTTTGGAAAATTAAAGGCAATACTCAGGCATTGAGATAACATTTAGGTAAGTGTATGTGAGTCATTTTCCCCACTCTGCTGATTGTCTTTGTGACCAATCATGAAACTGAGTGCAAAATACATTGTGAACGAGTTTACTTGCCTGAGCACTGAGGTGGCTGAGAGTAGATATCTTGAAAAATGTGGGGCAGGGGGTGGGATGTGACCTTGGCCTACAGCACAGATCAGCTAACTTTTTCTACAGAGGTCCACATAATAAATATTTTAGGCTTTGTGAGCTGAACAGTCTCTTCTGCAACTATTCAGTACCGCGATCGTAGAGCAAAAGCAACCACAGACAACACGTTAATGAGGTGTGGGGCTATCTTCCAATATAACTTCATTGACAAAAGCAGGTTGTGGGCCAGATTTGATCTGCAGGCTGTAAACTCCTGACTCCTGGCTTAGAGGGGTATTTGGTCTTAAGCTGACCCACAAGCTTTTGGTTTCTCGTGTTCACAAGCTGTGTATACATACCAAACCCTGGTCCACAAAGGTGGGATTAAAATCTCGGTAAGAGCCTTGAGACTTGCCACTGTCCATCAGCACAGGGCATGAACAGAAAAGCAGAAAAGACATCAAGAACTCCAGTTCACCTTTCAAAGTTAGGTGACAGTGCGGTATGTGGTTTAGAAACAGTTTGACAGATCGTAAAACAATGACAGGTGCATTTATAAGCTATTTACTGAGTGCCCACTATTTGTCAGGCTCTGTGCTAGTACTAGGGATACATAGGTTACTGTGCTGACCAAGTCTCTGCAAGTGTAAGGCTTTATTCTGGTAAAGGAGAGGCACAGCATGAGAGGGAAGGTAGAAGGGAGCCTGGGGCAGGGCGGGGGACATGGTTTGAGCTGAGTTTCCCCTTTGAAAGTGGGACTCTCTTAAGCAGCTGTGTAGTGGGGGAGAAACATCAGCCTCTTGCATACAAGCAGGTATTCATTCAACAAAACACAGGTGCTTGGTGTCGGCTCAACAACAGAGGGAACATGGCACAAGACACAGTTCCCTCCTTCAAGAAGCTCAGAGTCTGGTGAGGAAAAAAGCAAGGAACAATTAGAATGACAACATGCAGTTTGAATTCCTGGATACTCTGACATACCCTGAAATTCACAGAAAAGGAAATAAAAATGGCCAATACTATGAGACCATACCTACTAACCTCACTTTTCATCATTAATACACCAATTAACCACATGCCTTTCTTCCAGCTATCCAACTGGCAAAAAATATAAAAAACTGTATTTTCCACTGTTAGTGTGAGGAAGGAGAACTCTAATACATTTTGGTTTAGAGTCCAAATCAATAAAACCTTTCTGGTGGACAATTTGTCAGTGTCTAACTAAATTTTAAATGGACATTTCTTTTGAATCAGCAGTTTCGAAGATGAGTCCCAACTGTAGAAAAATACTTGCACATATTCACAAAAAGGCAGGTATGAAATGTCTGCTACTACACAGTAATTATCGAGCAGGAAAAATCTGAGGGTCCAGCAATAGGGGGCTGTCTTGATGATAGCACATCCATACTAAGAGGTGCCATGTAGTCATAGAGAAGAATTAAGTAGATGTATATGAATTTACATACACTGTATTAGAAGAAAATGCATGTAATAGACATAAGAGCAAGAAAATTGGATGTGTGTGGATAGAGTTTGTAAACCTGATAGAATATATATCCAATTGTGTGGTGGTTAATGGGACAAGTGAGGGGTGGATGGAATGGTAAATAGGTGCATTTTCCATTTCACCCCAATGAAATGTTTACTCTTTTTGTATTTAAAAACAACAATTAATACAATATGAGTTATAAGAAGGTTGCACAGTGAAAAAATACCCACTGTGCAAACTCACCCTTAATTCTAGCAGGGACCGCAATTCAGTTATCAACTCTACACCCTTGGAGTTCCTTGTTTACTTTGAACACTGTTTCTTTAAAGGGGGGAGGGGAGTCATCTCTTTCTGCCAGCTATTTTCCCAGGATATGTAAAGTCCTATTCCTAGTGATCATATCTGAAAATCAACATAATCCAAAGGTCCTCACTTTGCAATGTTTGCAGTAAGATTTCAGCATCTTAGCATTTAAGTGTTTTCAGATTACATCCATTTAAACATCTGTGATTCATTATCGTAAATATCACAGTTGTGTGGGACCATATGCTTCAGCTTGCAGTATATATATATATATATATATATATATATATAGCAAAAGCACTAGCAATAAATTTCAGGAACCTTAGACTTGCCGTGGGTATGTGCAAAAAGAACATTTCCAGACACATGGGGGCCTTCTATAATCACAGTAATATACTTGAGATCCCATATAAGAATCCTTCAATTGTAAAAGTTGCCAGTTTTGATGGAAAGCTATGATTTACATTTGGCTCATGCTCATCCCTTGATAATTCAGGTAGGGTGGAAAGCAGAACAAAAGCCTTCTGATGCAGTGGTGTTTACTTCTTAAGGAAATGAGCATGGGCTGTTGTTGTTGAGTGAAGAAATCACAAGAAAATGGGACACCTTTAACAAGTGATGAGACACTCTTGGCAGTCATCCTCCTCCATTCCCACGAGGCTGAAGCTAGAGACGATGCCATATGGCATAAGGGATGTAATAAAAATCTCTTGGCAACTGGAGGATGAATAGACATGACCTACAGGGATGATCATTTTCTTGCTTGCATCAGAAAACCATATATGCATACAAGAATTAATTGTGCTTCATGTATTGTAAGCCAGATCATTTTATTTTAATTTCCTGATAAGGTTTTGTCAACTAGACAGAACCAATTTGTTATCACAGCTGGCGAGCATCTCACCCACTACAATGAGGAAAGAGCTAAGTGAATTAATTGGTTGCAACCAAAGGGTCCACTAATATTTTTGATTGCCAGCTCTTGCCAGGACTAGCGCTGAGCAGAGCCAGAGATGAAGATAAATCCGCAAGAGGCCTTTATCCTGGAAGAACTCCCAGGTTACCAAAGGATGAGTCAAGAGAAAATGGTGAAGATGTAGAAGATGGTGTTCCAGACTCAGCGGCAGCTTGATTGGCATAGCTGCGGGTTATTATCAAGCCCCAACCTTGTCAATACCTTGAGCATACTCTTTAAGGAAGGGTACTCGTTATTGCCTCAGACAATGTACTTGGGTCCCCAAGCACTACTCTTGTCTTCTGGAAATATTTCTAGCTGCGGGTTATTATCAAGCCCCAACCTTGTCAATACCTTGAGCATACTCTTTAGGAAGGGTACTCGTTATTGCCTCAGACAATGTACTTGGGTCCCCAAGCACTACTCTTGTCTTCTGGAAATATTTCTAGCTGCGGGTTATTATCAAGCCCCAACCTTGTCAATACCTTGAGCATACTCTTTAGGAAGGGTACTCGTTATTGCCTCAGACAATGTACTTGGGTCCCCAAGCACTACTCTTGTCTTCTGGAAATATTTCTAGCTGCGGGTTATTATCAAGCCCCAACCTTGTCAATACCTTGAGCATACTCTTTAGGAAGGGTACTCGTTATTGCCTCAGACAATGTACTTGGGTCCCCAAGCACTACTCTTGTCTTCTGGAAATATTTCTAGCTGCGGGTTATTATCAAGCCCCAACCTTGTCAATACCTTGAGCATACTCTTTAGGAAGGGTACTCGTTATTGCCTCAGACAATGTACTTGGGTCCCCAAGCACTACTCTTGTCTTCTGGAAATATTTCTAGCTGCGGGTTATTATCAAGCCCCAACCTTGTCAATACCTTGAGCATACTCTTTAGGAAGGGTACTCGTTATTGCCTCAGACAATGTACTTGGGTCCCCAAGCACTACTCTTGTCTTCTGGAAATATTTCTAGCTGCGGGTTATTATCAAGCCCCAACCTTGTCAATACCTTGAGCATACTCTTTAGGAAGGGTACTCGTTATTGCCTCAGACAATGTACTTGGGTCCCCAAGCACTACTCTTGTCTTCTGGAAATATTTCTAGCCCCTGTCTGGAATGCAGGTGGCAGAAGGCCTTCTCTGCATAGAAGCATTCTTGGTATCCACAGGGAATAAAGGACAGGATGTTCAAAATGCCTCGGGATGTTTCATATGGAAGATAACTGATCCACACGCTGTCCACAGATTATTTATGAGTTTTATGAAAATCAAACCATTCTGAAGATTAAGGATCAAACTACCATGCTGTTTTTTTGTTTTTCTTCCCCCATGTTGTTTTATTTGATGTGATCTGGGAATTTGCGACGACTTTATGGTAGAATACCAGGGTGTTATTCTTCAGAAAGTTGAGATCTCAAGAGTTCTTTGATAAAAGTTTTAGATAGATCACTGATAACAAATTCCACACTTAGCTTTTCTCCCAGCCTTTAAAAAAACATACACGTAAAAGCTCTTGAATACTTCCAGGTGTTCTGGGACCACATAATGATCTGGCTGGGCCCCATTCATGCATTTTCCCTCCCTTCTTCAGAGTTTAAGTATTCCCTAAACTTTGACCCACAGAGTCTTCTGGCTTCTGCTCTATTTGTTTGCCCCTAATGGATCTAATCACTTACTTAAAGATTCCACTCTACTCCATCTTTGACAGCTCCATCAGCTCTATACAGACTGGTTAACTTCTGTTAAGCTGTATGCTCCTAGGCTATAGAATAACTTCTAACATTTACTTTGGATTCCACCACCCTGGAATAATCAAGCCCCCATGGCTTCCCCTAGGACCTGGGATAGTACTCTGCAATATATGTAAAAAGCAAGTTCCAGCTTTGCTACTTACAAATGTGTGACCTTAAGAAATGTTTTTAATCTCTCTGGGCTTCAGTTTCCTCATCTATACAAGATTATCTTTATAGGACAGTTGGAGAGGGGCAAGAAATGTTTACCAATGATTAGCCCACTGCCTGGCATGTAGAAAGTGTTCTATACGAAACTATTATGGAAGATAGATGTCAAACCTGAAAAAAAAGAACCATTATGGTTTTGTAGACTGCCTGGAAGATCTAGGGAAATACTTTGGATAATTCCCAGTTCATGTCCATTTAACTTGGATACCACTGTTATTTATGTTCACTGAGCTAGTTCAGAACTCAGTGAATGATGCCTTGCTAGAATCTTCAGCTAGTTCATAAACCAAAGTTTGATGCTATTGCAAATGTTTGATACCCAACCAATTTGTCCATTTTTTAAAATCAGGTAAGTTGGAAAACTAACCCAGTACATGTTGGCTTATTATATTTTATGTGGAAAAAAAATCTTCTTTTTTTCACTCACTGATTCTTGGATAATTCTTCACATATAGTAATTAGAGTACACAGAGTGGTGCAGTGAAACTTCTGGAGTGTGGTGAACCTGGGTTTGAACCCAAGTTCTATCACTGACCTTTGCACCATGGACAATTCATCCTCTCCAAGTGTCCTTCATTTCCCCTTTGTGAAACAGTTGAAATATCATATGAAGATTGGGGTGAGGAAGTATCTCACCTTATGTTCCTGATACTTTGTTAAAATCTCAACTGTAAATAGACACAAAGATCAATGGGACAGAATCGAAAACCCATAAATGAGTCCACAACTATATGGGCAATTCATCTTCCGCAAAGCAGGAAAGAATATCCAATGGGGAAAAGACAGTCATTTCAACAAATGACATTGGGAAACTGGACAACAACATGCAAAAGAATAAAACTGGACCACTTTCTTACACCATGCACAAAAATAAATTCAAAATGTATTAAGACCTAAATGTGAGACCGGAAACCATAAAAATCCTAGAAGAGAACACAGGCAGTAACTTCTTTTACATGGCCATAGCTGCTTCTTTCTAGATATGTCTCCTGAGGCAAGGGAAACAAAACCAAAAAGAAACTATTGGGATACCATCAAAATAAAAACTTAGGCATAGCAAAGGAAACAATCAACAAAACTAAATGGCAACCTATGGAATGGGAAAGATATTTGCAAATGTCATGTCTGGTAAAGGGTTAGCATCCAAAATATATACAGAACTTATAAAACTCAACACCCAAAAACTGAATAATCCAGTTAAAAAATGGGCAAAAGGGGGACACTTGGGTAGTACAGCCAGCTAAGCATCTGACTCCTGGCTTTTGCTCAGGTCGTGATCTTAGGGTCAGGAGATTGAGCCCCACATCAAGCTCCACACTCAGTGCAGAGTCGCTTGAGATTCTTTCTCCCTCTCCCTGCCCCTCCCACTTGCTCTCTCTCTCTCTCCCATAAATAAATCATTTTTAAAAAATGGTCAGAAGACACAAGTATACATTTTTCCAAAGAAGACATACAGATGGCCACCAGCTCATGAAAACATGCTCAACATCACTGATCATCAGAGAAATGCAAATCAAAACTACAATGAGCTATCACCTTACACCTGTCAGAATGGCTGAAATCAAAAACACAAGAAACAACAGGTGTTTGGTGAGGATATAGAGAAAGGGGAAACCTCTTCCACTGTTGGTGGGAAGGCTAACTGGTGTAGCCACTCTGGAAAACAGTATGGAGATTCCTCAAAAAGTTAAAAATAGAACTACCCTATGATCTAGCAATTGCACTACTAGGTATTTACCCAAAGAATAAAAAATACTAATTCACAGGGATACATGCACCCCAATGTTTATAGCGGTATTATCTACAATAGCCAAGTTATGGAAATAGCCCAAGTGCCCATTGAATGATAAATGAATAAAGAAGATGTGGTGTGGATATATATATATATATATATATATNATCAAGCCCCAACCTTGTCAATACCTTGAGCATACTCTTTAGGAAGGGTACTCGTTATTGCCTCAGACAATGTACTTGGGTCCCCAAGCACTACTCTTGTCTTCTGGAAATATTTCTAGCTGCGGGTTATTATCAAGCCCCAACCTTGTCAATACCTTGAGCATACTCTTTAGGAAGGGTACTCGTTATTGCCTCAGACAATGTACTTGGGTCCCCAAGCACTACTCTTGTCTTCTGGAAATATTTCTAGCTGCGGGTTATTATCAAGCCCCAACCTTGTCAATACCTTGAGCATACTCTTTAGGAAGGGTACTCGTTATTGCCTCAGACAATGTACTTGGGTCCCCAAGCACTACTCTTGTCTTCTGGAAATATTTCTAGCTGCGGGTTATTATCAAGCCCCAACCTTGTCAATACCTTGAGCATACTCTTTAGGAAGGGTACTCGTTATTGCCTCAGACAATGTACTTGGGTCCCCAAGCACTACTCTTGTCTTCTGGAAATATTTCTAGCTGCGGGTTATTATCAAGCCCCAACCTTGTCAATACCTTGAGCATACTCTTTAGGAAGGGTACTCGTTATTGCCTCAGACAATGTACTTGGGTCCCCAAGCACTACTCTTGTCTTCTGGAAATATTTCTAGCTGCGGGTTATTATCAAGCCCCAACCTTGTCAATACCTTGAGCATACTCTTTAGGAAGGGTACTCGTTATTGCCTCAGACAATGTACTTGGGTCCCCAAGCACTACTCTTGTCTTCTGGAAATATTTCTAGCTGCGGGTTATTATCAAGCCCCAACCTTGTCAATACCTTGAGCATACTCTTTAGGAAGGGTACTCGTTATTGCCTCAGACAATGTACTTGGGTCCCCAAGCACTACTCTTGTCTTCTGGAAATATTTCTAGCTGCGGGTTATTATCAAGCCCCAACCTTGTCAATACCTTGAGCATACTCTTTAGGAAGGGTACTCGTTATTGCCTCAGACAATGTACTTGGGTCCCCAAGCACTACTCTTGTCTTCTGGAAATATTTCTAGCTGCGGGTTATTATCAAGCCCCAACCTTGTCAATACCTTGAGCATACTCTTTAGGAAGGGTACTCGTTATTGCCTCAGACAATGTACTTGGGTCCCCAAGCACTACTCTTGTCTTCTGGAAATATTTCTAGCTGCGGGTTATTATCAAGCCCCAACCTTGTCAATACCTTGAGCATACTCTTTAGGAAGGGTACTCGTTATTGCCTCAGACAATGTACTTGGGTCCCCAAGCACTACTCTTGTCTTCTGGAAATATTTCTAGCTGCGGGTTATTATCAAGCCCCAACCTTGTCAATACCTTGAGCATACTCTTTAGGAAGGGTACTCGTTATTGCCTCAGACAATGTACTTGGGTCCCCAAGCACTACTCTTGTCTTCTGGAAATATTTCTAGCTGCGGGTTATTATCAAGCCCCAACCTTGTCAATACCTTGAGCATACTCTTTAGGAAGGGTACTCGTTATTGCCTCAGACAATGTACTTGGGTCCCCAAGCACTACTCTTGTCTTCTGGAAATATTTCTAGCTGCGGGTTATTATCAAGCCCCAACCTTGTCAATACCTTGAGCATACTCTTTAGGAAGGGTACTCGTTATTGCCTCAGACAATGTACTTGGGTCCCCAAGCACTACTCTTGTCTTCTGGAAATATTTCTAGCTGCGGGTTATTATCAAGCCCCAACCTTGTCAATACCTTGAGCATACTCTTTAGGAAGGGTACTCGTTATTGCCTCAGACAATGTACTTGGGTCCCCAAGCACTACTCTTGTCTTCTGGAAATATTTCTAGCTGCGGGTTATTATCAAGCCCCAACCTTGTCAATACCTTGAGCATACTCTTTAGGAAGGGTACTCGTTATTGCCTCAGACAATGTACTTGGGTCCCCAAGCACTACTCTTGTCTTCTGGAAATATTTCTAGCTGCGGGTTATTATCAAGCCCCAACCTTGTCAATACCTTGAGCATACTCTTTAGGAAGGGTACTCGTTATTGCCTCAGACAATGTACTTGGGTCCCCAAGCACTACTCTTGTCTTCTGGAAATATTTCTAGCTGCGGGTTATTATCAAGCCCCAACCTTGTCAATACCTTGAGCATACTCTTTAGGAAGGGTACTCGTTATTGCCTCAGACAATGTACTTGGGTCCCCAAGCACTACTCTTGTCTTCTGGAAATATTTCTAGCTGCGGGTTATTATCAAGCCCCAACCTTGTCAATACCTTGAGCATACTCTTTAGGAAGGGTACTCGTTATTGCCTCAGACAATGTACTTGGGTCCCCAAGCACTACTCTTGTCTTCTGGAAATATTTCTAGCTGCGGGTTATTATCAAGCCCCAACCTTGTCAATACCTTGAGCATACTCTTTAGGAAGGGTACTCGTTATTGCCTCAGACAATGTACTTGGGTCCCCAAGCACTACTCTTGTCTTCTGGAAATATTTCTAGCTGCGGGTTATTATCAAGCCCCAACCTTGTCAATACCTTGAGCATACTCTTTAGGAAGGGTACTCGTTATTGCCTCAGACAATGTACTTGGGTCCCCAAGCACTACTCTTGTCTTCTGGAAATATTTCTAGCTGCGGGTTATTATCAAGCCCCAACCTTGTCAATACCTTGAGCATACTCTTTAGGAAGGGTACTCGTTATTGCCTCAGACAATGTACTTGGGTCCCCAAGCACTACTCTTGTCTTCTGGAAATATTTCTAGCTGCGGGTTATTATCAAGCCCCAACCTTGTCAATACCTTGAGCATACTCTTTAGGAAGGGTACTCGTTATTGCCTCAGACAATGTACTTGGGTCCCCAAGCACTACTCTTGTCTTCTGGAAATATTTCTAGCTGCGGGTTATTATCAAGCCCCAACCTTGTCAATACCTTGAGCATACTCTTTAGGAAGGGTACTCGTTATTGCCTCAGACAATGTACTTGGGTCCCCAAGCACTACTCTTGTCTTCTGGAAATATTTCTAGCTGCGGGTTATTATCAAGCCCCAACCTTGTCAATACCTTGAGCATACTCTTTAGGAAGGGTACTCGTTATTGCCTCAGACAATGTACTTGGGTCCCCAAGCACTACTCTTGTCTTCTGGAAATATTTCTAGCTGCGGGTTATTATCAAGCCCCAACCTTGTCAATACCTTGAGCATACTCTTTAGGAAGGGTACTCGTTATTGCCTCAGACAATGTACTTGGGTCCCCAAGCACTACTCTTGTCTTCTGGAAATATTTCTAGCTGCGGGTTATTATCAAGCCCCAACCTTGTCAATACCTTGAGCATACTCTTTAGGAAGGGTACTCGTTATTGCCTCAGACAATGTACTTGGGTCCCCAAGCACTACTCTTGTCTTCTGGAAATATTTCTAGCTGCGGGTTATTATCAAGCCCCAACCTTGTCAATACCTTGAGCATACTCTTTAGGAAGGGTACTCGTTATTGCCTCAGACAATGTACTTGGGTCCCCAAGCACTACTCTTGTCTTCTGGAAATATTTCTAGCTGCGGGTTATTATCAAGCCCCAACCTTGTCAATACCTTGAGCATACTCTTTAGGAAGGGTACTCGTTATTGCCTCAGACAATGTACTTGGGTCCCCAAGCACTACTCTTGTCTTCTGGAAATATTTCTAGCTGCGGGTTATTATCAAGCCCCAACCTTGTCAATACCTTGAGCATACTCTTTAGGAAGGGTACTCGTTATTGCCTCAGACAATGTACTTGGGTCCCCAAGCACTACTCTTGTCTTCTGGAAATATTTCTAGCTGCGGGTTATTATCAAGCCCCAACCTTGTCAATACCTTGAGCATACTTTAGGAAGGATACTCGTTATTGCCTCAGACAATGTACTTGGGTCCCCAAGCACTACTCTTGTCTTCTGGAAATATTTCTAGCCCCTGTCTGGAATGCAGGTGGCAGAAGGCCTTCTCTGCATAGAAGCATTCTTGGTATCCACAGGGAATAAAGGACAGGATGTTCAAAATGCCTCGGGATGTTTCATACGGAAGATAACTGATCCACACGCTGTCCATAGATTATTTATGAGTTTTATGAAAATCAAACCATTCTGAAGATTAAGGATCAAACTACCATGCTGTTTTTTTGTTTTTCTTCCCCCATGTTGTTTTATTTGATGTGATCTGGGAATTTGCGACGACTTTATGGTAGAATACCAGGGTGTTATTCTTCAGAAAGTTGAGATCTCAAGAGTTCTTTGATAAAAGTTTTAGATAGATCACTGATAACAAATTCCACACTTAGCTTTTCTCCCAGCCTTTAAAAAAACATACACGTAAAAGCTCTTGAATACTTCCAGGTGTTCTGGGACCACATAATGATCTGGCTGGGCCCCATTCATGCATTTTCCCTCCCTTCTTCAGAGTTTAAGTATTCCCTAAACTTTGACCCACAGAGTCTTCTGGCTTCTGCTCTATTTGTTTGCCCCTAATGGATCTAATCACTTACTTAAAGATTCCACTCTACTCCATCTTTGACAGCTCCATCAGCTCTATACAGACTGGTTAACTTCTGTTAAGCTGTATGCTCCTAGGCTATAGAATAACTTCTAACATTTACTTTGGATTCCACCACCCTGGAATAATCAAGCCCCCATGGCTTCCCCTAGGACCTGGGATAGTACTCTGCAATATATGTAAAAAGCAAGTTCCAGCTTTGCTACTTACAAATGTGTGACCTTAAGAAATGTTTTTAATCTCTCTGGGCTTCAGTTTCCTCATCTATACAAGATTATCTTTATAGGACAGTTGGAGAGGGGCAAGAAATGTTTACCAATGATTAGCCCACTGCCTGGCATGTAGAAAGTGTTCTATACGAAACTATTATGGAAGATAGATGTCAAACCTGAAAAAAAAGAACCATTATGGTTTTGTAGACTGCCTGGAAGATCTAGGGAAATACTTTGGATAATTCCCAGTTCATGTCCATTTAACTTGGATACCACTGTTATTTATGTTCACTGAGCTAGTTCAGAACTCAGTGAATGATGCCTTGCTAGAATCTTCAGCTAGTTCATAAACCAAAGTTTGATGCTATTGCAAATGTTTGATACCCAACCAATTTGTCCATTTTTTTAAATCAGGTAAGTTGGAAAACTAACCCAGTACATGTTGGCTTATTATATTTTATGTGGGAAAAAAGTCCTCTTTTTTTCACTCACTGATTCTTGGATAATTCTTCACATATAGTAATTAGAGTACACAGAGTGGTGCAGTGAAACTTCTGGAGTGTGGTGAACCTGGGTTTGAACCCAAGTTCTATCACTGACCTTTGCACCATGGACAATTCATCCTCTCCAAGTGTCCTTCATTTCCCCTTTGTGAAACAGTTGAAATATCATATGAAGATTGGGGTGAGGAAGTATCTCACCTTATGTTCCTGATACTTTGTTAAAATCTCAACTGTAAATAGACACAAAGATCAATGGGACAGAATCGAAAACCCATAAATGAGTCCACAACTATATGGGCAATTCATCTTCCGCAAAGCAGGAAAGAATATCCAATGGGGAAAAGACAGTCATTTCAACAAATGACATTGGGAAACTGGACAACAACATGCAAAAGAATAAAACTGGACCACTTTCTTACACCATGCACAAAAATAAATTCAAAATGTATTAAGACCTAAATGTGAGACCGGAAACCATAAAAATCCTAGAAGAGAACACAGGCAGTAACTTCTTTTACATGGCCATAGCTGCTTCTTTCTAGATATGTCTCCTGAGGCAAGGGAAACAAAACCAAAAAGAAACTATTGGGATACCATCAAAATAAAAACTTAGGCATAGCAAAGGAAACAATCAACAAAACTAAATGGCAACCTATGGAATGGGAAAGATATTTGCAAATGTCATGTCTGGTAAAGGGTTAGCATCCAAAATATATACAGAACTTATAAAACTCAACACCCAAAAACTGAATAATCCAGTTAAAAAATGGGCAAAAGGGGGACACTTGGGTAGTACAGCCAGCTAAGCATCTGACTCCTGGCTTTTGCTCAGGTCGTGATCTTAGGGTCAGGAGATTGAGCCCCACATCAAGCTCCACACTCAGTGCAGAGTCGCTTGAGATTCTTTCTCCCTCTCCCTGCCCCTCCCACTTGCTCTCTCTCTCTCTCCCATAAATAAATCATTTTTAAAAAATGGTCAGAAGACACAAGTATACATTTTTCCAAAGAAGACATACAGATGGCCACCAGCTCATGAAAACATGCTCAACATCACTGATCATCAGAGAAATGCAAATCAAAACTACAATGAGCTATCACCTTACACCTGTCAGAATGGCTGAAATCAAAAACACAAGAAACAACAGGTGTTTGGTGAGGATATAGAGAAAGGGGAAACCTCTTCCACTGTTGGTGGGAAGGCTAACTGGTGTAGCCACTCTGGAAAACAGTATGGAGATTCCTCAAAAAGTTAAAAATAGAACTACCCTATGATCTAGCAATTGCACTACTAGGTATTTACCCAAAGAATAAAAAATACTAATTCACAGGGATACATGCACCCCAATGTTTATAGCGGTATTATCTACAATAGCCAAGTTATGGAAATAGCCCAAGTGCCCATTGAATGATAAATGAATAAAGAAGATGTGGTGTGGAGATATATATATATATATATATATCTATATCATATTGCGGCAATATGGATAGAGCTAGAGAGTGTTACACTAAGTGGAATAAGTCATTCAGAAAAAGACAAATACCATATGACCTCACTTATATGTGGAACTTAAGAAACAAAACAAATGAGCAAAGGGGAAAAAAGGAGAGAGACAGGCAGACAGAGAGGCAAACCAAGAAACAGACTCTTAACTATGGAGAACAAACTGAGGGTTACAGGAGGGGGGATGTTGATGGGATGATGGGGTAAAGAGGTATGAGGATTAAGGACTTCATTTGTGTGAAGAGGGCATTGTATGGAACTGTTCGATCACCGTATTGCACATCTTAAACTAATACTACACTTTATGTTAACTAACTAGAATTTAAATAAAAGCTTAAAACTTTAAAAATTGAAAAAATTAAAAAATTTTTTAAATTAAAAAAAAATTAAAAAAAAAAAAGAGCTTAACTACTACTTCTCCCAGAACCCACCTTCCTCTTCTGGGCTTGAACCTTTAGAGATCATCGTTTACTGAGTGCTGCTTGAGATTATAGATTATAAGGTCTTAAGGAGATGGGACTATGTCTTCTCTATTAATTATAGAATATAGTTTATGTTTATTTCAATGTTTATAAATCAGAAGCTGATTCAATACACATTCCCTAAAGACTTGTTTTGCAGGATTTTTGTTTGTTTGCTCATCTCGGACATTTAAATTTATTTCCAAGTGTTGGGTTACCACTGCTGCACTCCTTACCTGCCTTCATCTCCAAGCCCTCCTCATCCCTTCTGAAACATTCCATGGGAGTGTAGAAAGAGACTGGTGGATCGTCCTGCCTAGAGTTGTGGGGAAGAGATTGGGTCAAAACTAAAGGCCCTTTAGATCCATGAGGCTGTCTTGCTAAATTGATGGTGGTCACGGTTATAATTAGATCTTCCAACTCTCCTAACCAATTAAAAAATGTGCCTTATGTGATTTGCCTACTTTCACTCTTTGGGTTATGTATTAGTATCAGTATTTACCTGAAAAACTGTAATTCATCACTCAAATGTTTCTAATGTGTTGCTGCATTCTTAAATATGATTTTATTATGACTTAAGGCCAAAACTTTGATTAAAAGAACACATCAAATTTTATGATAAAATATAGGAAAGTTATACAGAAATTTACTTTCTAAGCAGTTTTTAGAGAACATGTCTCTTCAGTCAAGTGAGAAATGCATGTGGATAATCCCTCATCTTGGATACTTTCTGATAATGGCAAGCATGCTCATTGGTTGACTTTCTCTCACTGCTAGAAGTAAGTTGTTATATTGAACTATGATTTGTTTGCTTGTAATTTTTACCCTGTGATGCTTGTTTGTACTTTTAATACAATGAAGAAATGGAACATGCATCCTTCAACAGGGCAACCCTCCAGATGGTTGTGTAGTCCAATCTTCAGTAGACATTCAGTAGACACTGAATATCATGAAGGCGGATTATCTACCTTATTCATCTTTATGTTGGCATTTATCCCTTACCGCCTACTATCCTGCACATTGTAAGTAAAAAATGATATTTTTAATGGGTTGCTAGATGAGATTTAGAATGATAGAATTTCCCAATTTTAAGAGACATCATCCAATGCCAGAATGTCTTCCACACCATTCTTGCTGCATAGTCATTTAGATTATACTTCAGAGTATCAAGTGACACGCAAATTATTTCATCCAGAAAGAACTGGAGCTTCCAAATGGTAACGTGAATTTCTTCAGGCTTTTCTAGTATTTGGACAACAATGAGTTCATGCAAATACTAATGTTTGCACTACACATTCTTGTAGCCCCCACCTGCACAATTGTGAGATCTCAACAGACCCACCTTCCCTGGCCATCATTGAGATTATTTCTGAAAAAACTCACACAAAGAATAACTCACAAGTTATTCTCCCACAACTTCTCCTTCTAGCCTCTTTGTTGGTTAACATACCTGAAAAGCTCTTAAAGGAAGTGTCTCCTCACTGCTTTTGTGAGAAGGCTGTTTCTCAAGCCCATCTCTAGCATCCCCAAAGCCATGGACCCCCAAGATGCCTGAAGACCCAAAGCTGCTTTAGTCTTCATTGTACCAGAGCAAAGTCAAGTGTATTCCATTCAGAAATAGGGCCAAGCCACCTTTCACCATAGCAGTTTGTGAGGAACTAGACTAACAGTGCATGAGCTTACCTAAATTGCCTGCAGTTTGTGAATCTTCAAGCTTGTATATATAGCGTATTCTTTCCCTGAGCTACAACTCCATGGGGCTGGACTAGGAAACTAATGTTGAGTTCTCTCTGTCTTCCTTCTGTTTCTGCATTTCTCTAAGTGCTCATGTAGAAGTTGTCCTCCTGATAGGCCCTTTCCTTCCCATGTAGATCTGCCCACGCAGTTGAGAGTTGCTTGGGAAATCACAGGTCCGATTGCATCAGACATAATAAGGATCTGAATCACAATTTAGGCTCGGCCAGGACACACTGCTCCATGTCCCCACTCAACTCCCAACTGCAGAGCCAAAAATCTTGAACATTGTAGTGGAGCAAATCTCTCTTCTCATTAACTTACCCTATACACAGAAGTAAGGAGGAAGGTTTGTTTGCACATAATTACTAGATAACTCAAAAACTAAAGGGTTTGTAAGAGCCATGTGCTAGTACTATGAAATCACTGAGAGGGGATCCCTGTTAATCTGAGACTTGATGACTCTCAAAGATGCTGAATCTGTGATTAATATCTCGCTGATTGGGTGACTTTCAATTGGCTTATTCAAATCTTCATGTGAGTTTGGGCCATCATTCTCACTTTTGTTTGGATACTTTCAAATTTGCTTAGCTGTCAAGTTGCAGTTCTGCTATTTATTCATTCGATGAACAGGGCTGAGTGTATATTGTGTCAGGCACTATGCCACAGAAAGTAATTCCAATTTGAAATAAAAATTCATAGTCATTATAAGTACCATGGGATAGACGATGGGCAGTATTCTTTCAGAAAACAATCTGCCACATTTTAAAGAATCTGTAACAAGAGGAAAACGTAACACCCTGACAGAAAAGACTAGTTTCAGAACTAGGAACTCAGTTTTTAATGGTAGGCAGAGAAAATCCCCTGAAAGCAGATATGGGCTCTGTCTTGTTCCAAGAGGAAGCCCTTAGGGTTTACGTGGTAAAAATAGGTTTCTGCAGAAGATCACTTGACAAGATCATTCATTATGACATCTTTGCCTGACATGATAGAATTGAAACTATGTTATCAAAGTTGGAAATGAAACATAAGATGGTATTAAGACTGTGCATTCTGCACCTATCAAATCTACAAAGCCTTCTGAGGTGAAATCTGTTCCTGAGCTAATCACTCATGGTTGGGACCGTGCCCACAACCTTACAGAAGCTCTGCCGACATCAGGGCTGATTCCAGGCCAAACATGGAGTATAAGATACAGTTCTGTGCACCCGGGAATCAGGAGGGTAGAATGAATGAAGGCTGGAGGAAGTGCCTATTGTATGATCCAGGATCTGGCCCAATGTGGGTAGGACTAAACATACGTTCATGAAGGTTTGATTGGCTAGAATATTTGAGAAATGAAGGTGTTTTGGGGAAACCACAGGGAATGCTTTCTGTTTCTCTCAGCTGGGCAAGTCCATAGAGTCTCTGGACTAAGCCCTGTGAGTTCTTTTAAAGGAAGTTGGTACTTCTGGATACCCGTGGGATACTGAGGGATGTGAAAAGCAATTAGTCTTGCTCTGTATCCTGGGGAGAGTCCATCTGATGTCTCTGAATTAAGTGCGACTTCAGTTGTCAGAAAGGCGTGGCTTTCCGTGTCCCAGCCAAGGACTAGCAAATCAACCAACATGTAGGCCCTTCTTGCTAATGGAACAAGTGGATTCTGTTTTACTAACTAGGCCAGAAGTACTGAGGTATTTGGAATAGCCTAAGGGAGAGTAAACAATTTATATTCTGCTGCACAGAGTCATTGTCTGGTCTCAGTGGTGTGCTGGAGTCAGCTAGTACTTGAACTCCTAAGAGCTGGTTGTTAAGTTTCTAGGAAATCTGCAAGCCAATTGAAGGCACATTGGTATCTGAAATCAACTATGTTTAGAATATTTACACCATAGACATTGGCAAATGATATGAATCAGGACTTTTTCCTTTGCCATCATATTGCTGAAACAATGCTACTTTCTTCTGTGTGTGAGTAGAGATTGCTAGAAGTAAATTACCTATAGATCCAACCATATCTACCTGTGGGGGAGTTGCAGCTCCTGGGAAGACTGATTCAGAGCCCACAGGCCCCCTGATCCACATGCATCCTCCCCCAAGTGTACAAATAGTCTGAACACTAACTCTAAGAGGCCTTGCCACTTATGTACAGACCAGTTTTCACATATCTACAAATGTATGTATGTATGTATGTATGTATGTATTTAGGACCATTTGCCCATCTCATATGGATCATAGATGGATCATAGACTGACCCTCAAGCACTTACCAGAATAGCACAAATTCTAAATTTTAGTACATACCTATCTACATGAACAGGGCTGATCTATATTTTGTGGATAAATTTAAATCCATTTGCATTTTCATATTTTCTGGGATCATAATACAGCTTAATTTGCTCGCTCACACAATTCAAGATGGTAAGAAATCTATGCCTTTTGGATTTTCATCCTTAAGAGCCACATTCAAAAAAAAGAAAGAAAAAAGGATAAAATCAAGGTCAGGAAGATTAAGCCCCTTAATTCACCTGCCAAACTTTCCATTTCAATTGTGGTTTTGTCTCCCAGCTAAAGTTTGTCTTTTTGTGACATTTGCATTAAGCCCAGAGGACATTTTGAGTGGAAACATGCTGAAAGCATAATTGAAACGCTGAGTGGTGCCATTTGTCTAATTTGCATTTTTCCCCCAGGTGGGGAGTTTTCACTCCCCATTTCTTCTCCTGGGGTGTTCAAAGATTATCTCAAAGAATGATGTTGTGCAATTGATTCCAATAAATCCCCACGTACAGTATATTATATATATATATATATTTCTTTCTAGAAGCTATTTAAATGCCACAGTGATAAACTAGGAAGTCCTTTGTAGGTTCATAATAGTACAGATAGTTTATTTTCCCACTCAGAAAGAAATTTTGAATATTTGTCCCCAAACTTGTTCATTAGAATTTTTCCTTTCAGTTATCCTCATGGTATCATTCCAAGCTATTTAGGAGGGTGTCTCTATAGAAACAAACATTTGGGGAAAAAAAAAGTTAGACATAAACTATTCAATTTTATCCTTAATATGTTCTTTGAACTCTGTGCCCCCAAACATGCACTGACTTGATCTCTATTAAAAAGTTTGAGAATCACTGATATTATTTTGGTTGTGTCAACAAAGTTATTAAATGAGACAATGATGCAAGGCTGATGCTATCAGTTGTGCCCTTTAATGGGGAACTTAAGAGATTATAATCAGTGGAGAAATAGAGTCTGTTTTTCTAGGAGGAAGAAGTCAAATAAGAGTGTGGTAAATTGTTTCTCTTTTGATTAAGTATTCCTCATATACTTCAGATCTGGCCATTTAGATATGGCCAAAGTTGCTGCCATCAGTGAGGTCGAGATTTGTGCTTTTTCTAAGGTGTGCATCTTTCTCAAACTTGCATTATTTATGTTAGACGTGTTCTTTCAGATGTCAGAAGACCTCCTAGATTATATCAAATAATCGTAGGGAATTCTATCATATCCCTTTTAGATTATAAGCCTGAGGTGGGGTGGAGCCAGGCATTATCTAAATGAGGGCTATGCAGAGAGGAATGTAGCCCAGGCCAGCATTTTGGGAGGGTGGAACTCACATCACTCTGAGGGCTTTAGAGCCTGCAAGGGCAGGCATGTATTTTTATTTGACTCCTTATATTTAATTTAACATTACTGGGGGGGGGGCATCTGGCCCATCTAATATATATCATAAATGTTATCTCCAAATAATTTTGTGAGAATAAATAATGTGAGACAAATAAAAGTATTAAGTGAGTACTAGATCAGCTATGAAAATATGGTGAAAATGTGAGGCTGGACACGGAGCATTTGAAGGAAGGGAGTACATTCACCCAGGCAGACTAGCAGGAACTGTGTAGCCTTCCCCTCATTCAACCTTGCTAAGTCTCAGTTTCTAGAGAGGAAACAAATTATCTACCTCAAATTGGTCATGTGAGCATTCACTGCAATCATGAGTGTAAAGCTCTCAGTGCAGTGTCATGCTTTTAGGAAAAATAATACTTTAGATTGATAGGAAGTTATCTGTGCAAACAATCCATTTCAAGAACATTTAGTGAAACTCTGTCGAGTCTACTGTGGGTGGAGCACTATAATTTCACTTCTTTGAGGCCTTTTTTTTTTTCCTTCGTAACCTCTCACGTGAGACAGGTAGGGCTTTGCCAAGAAAGTAGGAGGATTCAAAGATGGGCAGGGCTGGATCAGAATCATCTGCCTCACTCCCTTGGCCCCAGCAGAGGAGCCTCTAGTAACCATCTCCATGGTAACCACACTTGGCCCAGCAGGCCAGAGCATGGGTACCTGACTAGAAAGAGATAGAAGGACCCAGGATGCAGGTGGAAAACTAGCTGGAAGCAGGAAGCTATGTAGGAAAAGGAAAAAATGTAGCTTCCCTAATGCCCACAATAACAGGAGTAATGATGGTAATAATTCTTATTCACGGAGCTCTATCCTAAGTGTTTTATGCATGTAGGTACGTATGATCGTGTTGAATGCTTACCATAACAATTATACTCCCCATGACAATACCTGTGAGGGAGGTACTATTATTCATCCCGCTTTACAGATGAAGACATTGAGTTGCAAAGAGGATGGGTGGTCTGCCCAAGGTCACAGGGCTCCTACACATGAACCAGGTTTGGAAAAGGGCTTAGAAACCTGCCATTAAAGCTGCCCTTGCTTAGGGCATGGGAAGAGCAGTTCCTGGCATGCTAGGTCCCCAACCTCTTCTCTGTGCCAAGGATGGCTGGGAAATGTAGAAACCTGGCATCTTGACAAGCAGTGCATTGTCTGAGGTCCTGGTTCTTGGCCCCTAGCTGCATTAGAGTCATCTGGGGAGCTTTAAAGAGATACTAGTACCCAGACCCCAGCCCAGCCCAGTTATATCAGAATCTTGGTTGGAAGTTGAACAGGTATTGCTATGTTTTAAAATGCTCTCCAGGTGGTTCTCATAGCCTTGAAGAAGAACCACAGTCTAGAGCATCTGCTCCTGAATTGGTAAAAGTGTCTAAAACAGAGACCCGATTTTGCAATCCTTAGCTATTTGATAGAGCAAGCTGGGAAGAAAGCTAGACTATATTGGGTGTCTTCAATGTGCCAGATCCTGTACGTAAATGTGGTCTCTCAATATGCCCTTATCTGGGACCTCTGAGAAGCCCAGAGGGATTAGTGAGTGGCACCAGGGGTCAGGATGGGGCAACTGCCCTATTTCCTCTTATGCATCAATTCCCAAAAAAATGAATGTCCTGAGAGCTTAAACTGCAGAAGTAGACAGAGGGACTGGGGACAGGTTCCTGCTTTCTCTGGGTGTATGAACTCTAGGAAGTTGGTCAATCTCAGAGGCTCAGTCTGTTTTCCTGTAAAATGGAAAATGATGCTTGTAGAGTATGCATTTTCAGTGGGGCTATATTACCCCCAAGAGGGTGGCATGGGGGAGGGGCAAAACATTGCACTTTGTGTGTGTATATAAAGCACAGAGGTACATAAGTACACAGACGTGCAGTATATCTGTGCCATTAAAATTTCATGACAGTAGTGACACCTGGGTGGTTCAGTTAGTTAAGCATCTGCCTCCTGATTTCAGTTCAGGTCGTAATCTCAGGGTTGTGAGATCCAGCCCCAGGCTGGGCTCTGCCCTCAGCATGGAGCCTGCTTGGGATTCTCTCCCTCTCCCTCTGCTCCTCCCTGGCTCACACTCAAACTCTCTCTCTTTCTGTTTCTTTATCTCGAAAGGAATAAAATTTGGCAATTTCTTTAAAAAGAAGCCAACCAAACAAATAATTTCATGACAGTAGTGGCAATTAGGCCAACAGTTCTAAAATCCTGGGGGGTACATAGTGGGGAAAAAAAGTTGAAAATGCTGCTGTGGGTTAGAATTGCTTTGAGACAAAAAGAAGACTGAATATAGAGTCCTTGGCACACGGCCTGGCACTCAGATGCCACTCAATAAATGGTAGGTGTTGTTACTGTTATTTGTCAAAACATTCATTCGTTCAACATGCACACGCTGATGCCAGCTTTGGGACTAAACACAGCATTACTGGGATTAGGAGGAAAGTTAAGGTATCACCTCTGACTTTACTAAGGAGCTAAGTCAAAACTAGGCATGGGAGGCCAAGTACTCTCACAAATGGATGCATACAAGCTCTGAGGAACTAAGGGGACAGCATGGACATTCATTTCCTACCCATTTCCAGTGCTGGGCTCATCTAAGACAAGAGTTGACTAAGGACCTTCTTTCTCATTTCCTGCACTTGCTTGTAGCAGCTTCTGCTGCCAGCATTAAAGAGGTACCATGTCCCTAGTCCACCACCATTAGAGTATCATTTTGCCCCTGGAGAGCAATTGCATTAAGTGTAATTGTTATTGATGTCCTCCTGTATGCAAAAGCATTCTGTTCATTGCTGGAGATAAAGAGATGAATGAAAAAATGAGATTCAATTTCTGCTCCTCATTCTTTTTTAAAAAGATATTTTATTTATTTATTTGAGAGAGAGCACACAAGGAGAGGGAGCGGCAGAGGGAGAGGGAGAAGCAGGCTCCCGGCTGAGCAGGGAGCCCAATGCGGGGCTCAATCCCAGGACCCTGGGATCATGACCTGAGCCGAAGGCAGACGCTTAACCAGCTGAGCTACCCAGGTACCCCTCTGCACTTGGTTCTGATAAGGAAAACAGATACATAAAATGGGCATATTAATATAACGTGATATAAAAGATCCTGTGTGCAGGAAACTCTGGGAACACAAAGAGGATATTTGGACAAGCTGTGGAGCTGACTTTTGTAGAGTGACTAAGAGTTAACAGGGTGAGGAAGGTGGGAAGTGATTTCTGCACAGAGGGAGCAATATGAGCAGGGAGGTGGGTGAATACAGTAGGTGTAGGCTGGCACAGGGGTGAGTAATATGTGAGACACGGAGCGAGGACAGAGGCCGGAGGGGAGGCCAATGGACAGCTTAGCCATGGAGGACCTTAAGTGTTGGCATCATTTGCAAAGGGGAGCTATAGTTGTATGAGACTAAGGTAGAGGCAAGTTGGTTCTATAGTTGATGGGAGGGTCCAAAGCTTTCTTTAAGGAGTAAGTCTTGATGTGGCCTTCCAGACCCCACATTTCCAGCTTATCTCCACTCTCTGTTCCTCATTTTCCTTGCTCTCTTTGCCTATCTCACTGGCTTATTTGCAATTCCCTGAATGCCGCTGGACCTTTGCACGTGTCTCTTTCTGCCTGAAATAGGTCCCCTGTTACTTGTAATGGTACTGAATTAATATCTTTCTCTCTGACTGTACTTCAACCCAGGTACTGTGTCCCTTTGCTCAACATTATAAACCCATCATCTAGCATAATATAGGTTCCTAGTAAGTATTTGTGAAAGGGAGTAATGGAGATGGGAAGGAAGATAGGAAGGAAAAGAAGGGAAAAGAAGAGAAAGGCAGAACTAGAACCCCACAAACTTTTGTATTTCCTCCCTCATCCCCACTCCTCCCCAGTTCATTCTGTCTCCTTGGGTTCTGCCCAGGGGCCAGGGCCAGAACCAGCCAGCATCCTGGCAATCCAGCAGGCCCTGACATTTGTGCAATGTGCCTCCAGTAGATGAATGCTAACTGATAACAATGAAACAACTTACATGTCTCTCCTTCATAGTTCACCTCCAAAAACTGAAACCAGGCATGCCCAATTAATCTTGGCTACCAAGATGGTCAGAGGAAGTGAGCAAGTGTCTGAGGACTACAGACTCCCAAGAGTCCATTTGTGCGTCTGCACGAAGTTGCCCCTAAAGTTGGCTCGGGAACCTGAAAGGTTCAGGAGACCCTGATGCAGAGGGGGCTCGAGGGGGCACCATGCAGTGGGCAGCAGGGCTGGGCAGGAGCACAGTGGCAGGACTGAACTGGGTGCCCCTGCCCTGGGATTCAAGTTCTGATGGGACTTTAGGAGGGCTGCATTTTATATGAGACTTTGTCTTTACTGAAACATGTAATTGTGAAAGGCCAGTGGACCAGGGCTCAAATGTTGGTTTCGTCATTTACAAACTGTGGCGGGGGTGGGGGGGAGGACCTCCTTTGCTCTCTCTGAGCCTCAGTTACCTTATCTATAAACTGGGGTCAAAAAAGTACCTCATTCGTTGTACAGATTAAATAAGATAATGCATGTAAAATGCTTAACACTTAGCCTTGCGTGTGGAAAATGTTCAATTCACATTAGCTATTATCGTTATCAGCTAATATGGTTATTAACACCTTAAGAATTATCTCCCAGAATAGAAAGATCAGCTTAGTTCATCAAATATTTATATGGCTTTAACAGTGTGCTCAGACCAAGGTAGATGTTGCCACCAAAGACACGCAAGAAAGTTCCCTGTAGCAATATTTTGAGAGCCCCAAACTGCACATAGCTCCGGTGCCCATCAAGAGTCGAATAGGTAAATTCATTATAGCCACATACTGGAATACTACACACTGGTTAGGATTAACTGCTGTGACTCACAGACACATATCTCCCAGACATAGTATTGAGTGGAAGAATCCAGACACAAGAGAACACACAGTGGATGATCCCATTTGTATGAAGGGCAAATACAGGGGGAACAGACCTGTGGTATTAGAAGTCAGCATCTTGCAGCCTTCAAGGAGGAGGCTGGGGACTGTGCTCTGGAGGGAAGAGAAGAGGAAGGTTGCTAGTATTTTGTGTCTGGGCCCCGGCCCTGGGTGTATGGGTGTGCCCACTTTACGAAAATCAAGTTGTACGTTCTGATTTATGTGCTTTCTCTATATCTGTGTTATGCTTCAGTTAAAGGTTTACTGAACAAACAAGCCTGTTCAGCAGAGAGCTAAGAAAACAAAAATGGGGTGAGGAAAGAAAGCAAGCAGTATAATTCTGTGCTTGCCCACAAGAACAGCTGCTTTTCTTATTCTTTCCCATACACGACTTAGCCATTCAACTATAGGAATTTTGTCTGCATCTATCCCGCCACTGCCTTAATCTGGGCCAGGCGTCATTGGTACAACACCAGACTAACTGGTTTTCTTGGTCTCTCTTCTCTCCAAACCATTCTCTGGAACCCAGAGCTGCTATCTTAGAAGATCCTGTTCGTGTCTGCGTCCTTGGTGCTTAGCACCTGCCTGGAACATGGGAGGTCATCAAGGACAGATCTACATTGAATGAAGTTCCCCAGCACAATCAAAGCCAGAGGGCTACAAGGGGATGCTGTGGGATAAGGGGAAGCATTTGTAGATCTGGGTGGGGAGGAGTAACTCACGTTTAACTGTCAGAGATTTCTCCAGCACCAACCTACTCACACTTTCTGTTTTTGTTCATCTGTTTTGTTTTGTTTTGTTTCATCAGTGACCTTCAGTGACTGCAAGGGAAACAACAAACTACACTATGAAGTCTCAAGCCCATACTTCAAGGTGAACAATGATGGCAGCTTAGTTGCCCTGAAAAACATAACTGCGGTGGGCAAGACTCTGTTCGTCCACGCCCGGACTCCCCATGCGGAAGACATGGCAGAACTCGTGATTGTCGGGGGGAAAGACATCCAGGGCTCCTTGCAGGTAACACAGCTGTTTGGGATAAACTGGGTCCACAGAGGAACACTGGGCTCTACAGGTCTTATACGGAAAATACCTCTTGGTTTTATTACTGGCCAAGACATTTTTGTTGTTACAAATGACAAAAACTCAACTCAAAAACTATTGGGGGGAGGTGGTGGTGGTATGTGAGAAATTATTGGCTAATGTGGCAGATATTTCAGAATAACTCTGCCTTCGGGCATGGCTGTGTACCGGTGCCCAGATACGACATCAGCTTTGATCCTTACCCATTTTGTGGTTCTATTTTCCTTCTGTTGGCTTCACTCTTAGACAGTCACATCCCTCTCTGCCTTCCAATGTGATCTCCAGTAGCCCTACTTCATTTCCCCAGCCTGAGGTCCCCCGAGAGAGCACCTCTTCCTGATAATGCCAATGAATGCTTGAAATCAAATCTCACTGACTCTCCTTAAATCATGTGCCCATCCCAGAACCAGTCACTGTGTCCATTGGGTAACAATGCTCTTGTTGGCTAAGTCTGAGTCACTCATCTTATTCTGAAGCCAGGGTGGAGTCAGCCCCACCTAAGATATATGGGAGGAGAGTGCAAGGTGGTTTCTCAAAGTAAATTAGCATTCTGTTATCTGAGGATGGGAAATGGTACTTGGGCAGGAGAGAACATGGTGGCCCAGTATAATTGTAGAGCAAGGCAGCCATTGCATATGGCACTGATACTTTGCCATGCCCTGGTGCCCATTCCTTTCCAGATACACACGCATGCTGGTCCCTGCATCTGTGCCCATGTTTACGCACATTCAGAATGCTACCAACTGCCCTTTAGACTTCCTGATTGTATCACCGAGACTTTTTGCCACCATGTACTCACCTACTCCTCCTTCATCAAGAGCTTCCGGTTTCTTGATAGAAAGGAAAGGCACATAGCAAGACCCTGATGAAACAGTAACAGTAACAATGGTATGTCCCCAGCTGGGTGTGGTTAGCCTTTGTTCCTGCTTGATGGTTTGCTCTTACCCAGTCTTTCAAATCCTGATTCTTGCTGCCTTTCTCCATCTGCCACTCTCCCCATAATCTTGTTTTATCTGCTAATTTTGTTCAGTGATGGAGGGTGGGGGGATGGCGTGAACACTGTTTCTACAGCTGGGGAGCAGAGACAGAGACTGTGTGATCTTGAAAGAATCATAAAACTTCTTTATCTTCAGACTGAAGGGATGAAGCAGCCTGGGATGGCAAATAAGTGGTGTGTGCATTGCCCCATTCTGTCACCATACTCATGGCAGATATTGCTAATTATCCCTGACTTGACCTGAGTATCTTTCCCAATACAGTGCTTCTGGAAGCAACTATCAATTGATCATTCAGAGATGTTTCCAGGGATGGAATATATTCGCCATCCCTAGACCAGACAGACTCCACAATTCCCCTTCATATCTGTGAATCTGTGAGTTAAGGGTAGATAGCAAGCTAAAAAATGAATCCACAGTGTGCCACTGATATTTTCAAAGAAAATAGGATATTGATGAATACATCCAGTGTGGAAACCCACTGACACCACAAAAGCAAGCTTTTCTCTTACTTAGCCGTGGTCATTTTCACAGCATCTCACTAACTTGTGATATAAATGACTTGGTAAATATCTAAAGTAACAAAATTGCTCAGATGTGCAGCACAAAGTGCTCCTTAGGAACAAATAAATGGTACAGAGACTCATGTAAGGGGGTTTGCATGTGTGATGGGATGTATTTAGATGGACAGTGTTCATCGTGATTCGTGGCTCATCTTTAAATCCAGAAAAGACAATGTCATACTGTTTAGCTTAAAGCAGAGCAGAGGGAATTCTGGGCACTTCTCAGGACAGATTCCACCTTGATAGGCTCTGAGACCTGGGGTTCAGTATGAAGAGACTCAGTCTTGAAGGACTGGCCTCTTGAGTCCCAGAGAGACACCCTCCTGGAGGCCAGGCCCCTCAGAGCCGTTTCTCATTCGTCTCTGTCTGAGCACATTGCCCACAAAGCCTGGCTGCCATTGCGGCTTCTTATAAAGCCTGGTGGAGGCTGCTGCACCGTTCACTTTGCTGGACCCCAGCAGAACGGGGCATTCCTCCTGCCTCCAGTAATTTCATGAGTTTTGAAAATAGGCCTTGTGAAGCTGCCCAGATGTGTCTGTAATAAAAAAACCCCAAAAAAATAAAAAGAAGAAAAAAAGATAGGAAAACAATATAGCTAGCCAAAGAATTCCTCCAAGGAGAACACAATCCTTAAGAGATATCCGTTTGGTGTTTTTGAGGCCCTACAATGTGCAGCCAAAAGGCCAGCTGCTAGAGAGGGGAAGCAATGAGCACCCAAGTCGGCACCACTCGTGGGTGGGGAGGGAAAATGAACAAATATGCGGAAAAGGCACCAAGCAGGGCAGCAAGGCCGAGTGCTGCTCTGTGCCTTTAGACACAGGTTGGGCAGCTGAGGCTGGGCTGGTTGCACAGCCAGGGCGTCCATGGCCCTCACTGTCTGCTGGGGGCTGCCCTCATGGGCCCCAAATGTTGACTCGTTAATCTGCCCCACTGCCTGTGAGGCATGTGCTACTGTTCTCACTTTACAGATAGGGGAAACTGAGGACATAGAGGCAAATGAGAAATTGTATTATTTACTGGGACCCTCTAAAGTATGTGCATCTCAGTGTGTGCTTTCATGTCCATTGGTTTTAACCCTCACCACCCCCAACCCCGGTGCAGCTGCTGACTTCACCCCTTCCTCCAGATGTGATACTTTGGCCAAGATCCCCTAGCTTGAAATTGGCAGAAATGAGGTTGAGATCTGGTCTTTCCATCCAAACATCCACTCTCTTTTCCACCCATGGGTCAAGAGATGAGGGCATGAGTCTGAGCAATACAGTAGCAATGGAAGAAACCAACAAATAGAAGGTACGATTTGAAGGAAGAAAGAGCCAGGATTTAGCATTTAGTTGGGTCCAAGCTGTGGAGGCTAGGACGATGGAAGTGGACTGGACCAGTCAGAAAAGGTGCTTGTTTAGTCAGGCTTGGATGTGTTGAGTTGGTAGCTACTGGGAACATCTTGACAGAGATGATAGAGAATATGGGAATAGGTCTTAGGGTAAACACTTAGGGGAAGAACAGTATAGTGGTAGGCCTTTGGCTTTGGTGTTGAACTTAAGTGGGTTCAAATTTCCACTCCACCACCTATGATTGTGACTTTGGACAAGCCACCCAACTCCCTAAACTTCAACATCCTTATCTATGAGACAAGGGTAAGAATAGTCTGCATCATAGAATCATTCTGTTGGGCACAGCACGGAACCCCAGGAGACCCATCCCAACAATGGTATCATATTGGAACCTCTAGAGAAAGGATAGGTACTGGGAGTTAAAGTCACCTCACTGAGGCCAGGAGACAGAAGGCGGAGATTAAGGGCAGGAGGAGAAAGTGAAGCCAAAGGAAGAAAGAGAAGGTGTGCTCAGTGAGGGCAGTGGGGTAACCACGGAGTGGTATAGCGGTGGCTAATTTCACACCACTGCGTTTTGGAAGGAATGATTCACTAAGGTGAATGAAACCCCAGTAAAGCCCGGCTTAGTGGCCGTAACTGAAGCTCAGAGCTTTAATAACATGATGTGTCTCTCTTATTTTTAACCTGCTACCTGCGACCCCGTTTCACCCAGAAAGCCCAAACCTGTGAAGTCTAGTTGTTAATAGCTTAATTATAGACTCCCAAGCTGTCTCTGCATTTTGAGTGGGCTGCCCAGAAGCTAGGAGCTGTCTATATGGGCAGTGTAAGATCACCTTGGACCGGAGAGGGCAGAGGAGCAGCTTGACAGGGGAGGTGGGATTGGTATGGAAGGGCCCAGGCTTACTGTGCTTACAGGAGGGGTTTCTAGCCTGGGGAAGGTGTTGATGAACTCCACTCAGGAAAGTAGGTCTGGACAGACGGTAGCTTGTCCGCACTGAGTCTGCCGTCCTTCACTGCCTGACAGCAGTGAGTGGGAAGACAACAGAGTGCTTGCTTTTATTTATTTATTTTTACTTTGGATAGGGGGCTCCGAAGGTTTATATGGGCAAGCTCTGTTTCATTCCTTATGCATCTTAGGTAGAGATGTCTTTACCTGCTGTGCAAATGGGACTCATCAACCTCAATTTCACGTCTAGCGTAAAAAAAAATTTTTAAATCATCTTTTTATTTATTTTTTCTTTCTAGCTTAAGAAATTGTAGCTTCTGTGACTGTAGATTATAGCAAGGAATACTGACATCAATTACAGAACTGGATGAAGTCAGTCCGGAAAGTAAGAACATCAGGGAGCTTGTAGAAATGTATTTTGAATTCCAGTTTGAGAGCTGAAAGAGACTGTGCCCACCAGCTTCATCTTGAAATGTGGGCTTTCACACTCTAAGCAGCTGTACCCGTGACCTGGACAGCTGGGTCCTCAAGAGTGGAGCAGGAGATGCACAATGCAACAGGAGGGAGAGGTGCGGGGGCCTGAGGGCTGCAGGCTTGGATCCAGCTCTCACACTGAGGCTGAGTCTTAAATGCAAATCTGATCACTTTCCACCTTGCTTAATGGGACCTTGCTTGCTCATCAGCCCACCTGGCCCCTGGGATAATATTCTGTCACCGTCATAGATGCCTGAAGAGGCTCTTCACTGTCTAGCCTGGCTGGTCTCTGCTGCCTTCCCTCATGTCTGGTTCCTTCCATCTGTAAGTGGGTTGACCTGCTGAACTGCTTGACCTCCAAGAGCTTCCCTGCTCCCTTGCCAAAGGAGGGTCTCCCTTGGTAGCAATGGTTCCACTCCTTCGTGGCCTTCTTCTCAGTTTGCAAATTTTGCATTTATTTCAGGTGTTTGAAGTCGGGCTCCCTGATAAGACTGTATAAGCTCCCTGGAGGCAGGAATGTAGTCTGTTTCCTTCCTATTTCCTTCCTCCCTCCCTTCCTTTCTTCCTTCCTTACCGTGTTCTTTTCTGGTGTGTCCATGGCTCTATCCCTAGCACCCAGCACAGTGCCTGACATATAGTTGGTGTTCAGTGAATGTCTTTTGAATAAATGCCTGAGTTGAATGCACAATACCTTTCACACCACTCCCTGCACTGAACTCTGGGCTCATCACTCCAGTACCAAACCACTGTGGTTTCTTGAATTGGCCAAGCTCTCCTTCCCATTCATGCTGGCTGCTCCTCTGTCTGGATTATGCCCCCTTGCTATAGCCCCAGTGGCCCCATGGCCAGCACCAACTGACATGGCTAGCTCCTTGATACTTCTGGACCTGCCAAGATTTCCCTTCCTTAGGGACACCTCTCTGACTGTTCCCCCCAGGTCATTAAGTGTTTTTTCCCCCATGTTCCTCGTAGAACCCTGACTGGCTCCCCGATGATGGCACTAAATTTTAACTGGCTGATTGATTTGTACTGGTTCCCATCTCCGTTCTGAACTCCTGAACTCAGGGACCTGGCTTCCATGATGCCTTGATTCCCAGTGCTGCACTTACCACCTCTGCTCCAGTTCCCTCAGCTGTAAAATGGGTTCACAGCACTATCAACTTTATAAATATGTCGTGAGGATTAAATGACATTTAGAACAGTGCCCAGCACAAAGTAAGTGCCACGAACATGCCAGTAATTCCCCATCACTCTATCATCAAAGCCAGACTATAATAAATGCTTGGCGAGTGAGCCTGGCAAATCAAGACAGCCCAGCCCTCCCGCCCCTGCCCATCATGACCAAATTCTATCTGGTCTACCACCTGTGGGGAATTTAGAATACTACGTGAACTGGAATCATTATCATTTCTGTCCTCAGGTGTCCACTGGGTGTGAAACACTGATGAGTCTTCCAGGACTCTTCTTTTCTATGGGTCCACTTAATAAACACCAAGCGACTTGGCAGTATTTAGAAGTTAATTATGAACCATTTACACTTGTTCACTAGAAGTCAATACATGGTGTTCTGAGTAAAGGGAAACTGGTCTCTGAATGAAGTTGCTTCATTAAATGCAGAAAAATTATTCCCCCCCCTTTTTTTTCCCAATTATGACATTCTCCCCCAAATAAAATGCATAGAGAAAGTTACGACAGGCACTGAGAAAGCTAAATGTGAGGCTTGTTTATCTTGGTGGATCACCATCACTTGTGAACTCTTCATTTAAAAGACATAAATTTGGCTCCTAATCCAGTGTGAAGAATTAGGATGGAAATAGTTCCAAAAAAATAAAATGAAAGGAGCAATCAGAAGAAGGAACAACTTGGGAGGAAAAAGTTGTGTTTTTGTTTCTAATGTTTAAAATAAAAATATAAAACATGTCATTGCCTGCTCAGCTGCCGATGTTAATATTGCTGCTAATTCTGTGTCTGGGCCCTGGTGGGGATCAGGGCGTGTGACTCCAGGGCTTGTGGAGGCTCCGGTTCCACCTGTCGCGTGCCTCGAGGCATTGTGGGTCTGGGGGCTCCAGAGCAGCGGCTGGGTCTACTGTCCCTGCATGTGTGCACGCTCTGTAACATTTAGCTGAGCCGTGCGTGATATAAAGGGGGACCCGGAACGACCTCTAATCACACATTTAATACTTGCCAGTCATGTGGCTCTGAAAAGTCACCCAAATCCTTTGAGGTGGTTTTCTTATCTGTGAAACAGTGGCTATATGTATACCCCAGCCTTGTTTAGATGCCAGCGTGGGGTATAAAAAAAATTTTTTTTTTTAACTATCATGCCTAGCCCAGTGCTAACAGAGGGTCTCAGTCATAGACTGGTGACTTCACTGAAGTATGCGGTGAGTTGCTATCACCTCTGTATATTTCTTGCCCATCTTTCCTGATCTCACACATTCTAGACAAAAATATTTTTGCACATGTGTTACTGAGGTAAACTCCAATTTTTATCAACTCTGAGCCAACCATTTGAATCCTGTGTGCTTTGGCCATTATGCCATCTAACCTCCCAGGCCCCTGTCCTGCCGCACAGAGGGAACTTGACTTCGTTCGCTTAAAGCATCCCTGAGAATGTGAGCCACCAGCTTAGGTTAATGGCCTTGTTTCAAGATCTTATCACATTGACTGGGAGTGGCTTGGAGTCCGCCAAGCTGGTCAATGGTATCGATCTCACTCCCATGAAACATGTTTTACAGCCATTGCAGTGGAGAACCAATCTGGACATTTACACTGGCCATAAAGAAATGAGGAATGAAAGCTGCGGGTAGGCTCCGATTTAACATGTGTGGTAACTTCAAAACCCTGCAGGGGATCACTCTGCATGGCAAAAGCCTCCCCAGTTACTGTTAGGAGAATTAGTGTCCATTTGACTGTCATCCAAATTAGGGAAGATATATAGCGTGAAGGTTATGGTACAGATCCAAGAATTGGGCCTAGAGTAAGGTATTAGGCTGTTACATTTTGACACATGCCTGAATTGTTCTGTTTATGATTCTTAGCTCTGGGATACTATTCAAATACAGATAAAAAGGTGTCCTTTGATTCATTAATTTAAGCATATAACAGATTGCTTTGTGGATCAGAACTAAGAAAACTGTATACTGAAGATTAATTTAATTGAAATGCTTGGGGAAAAATAACTGATCCCACAGAAAGCCTACATTACTAAAAACAGCTTCCTTTTGGCTTGTGAAAACTCAAGATTTCATGTTGTGCAGCAGTATGGTCCAACAGAAAAATCCTGTGAGCCATATATGTAATTTTAAGTTTCCTTATAGTAACACATACATACACACACCCAATAGATACATATGGGGTTAAATTTCATAAACATAGATTGTGTGTGTGTGAGTTTAACCCAACATATATATAAAACCCTATATACATATATATATAATATATAATTTCTTTGAGTATTATCATGTCAACAAGTAATCAGTGTGAACATTATTTATGAAATTTTATATTTTCCTATTTATACTAAACACTTATTCAATGTACGTTTTCCACTTACAACACATCTTAACATAGATTAGCTAGATTTTAAGTGCTTAATGGCCACGGGTAGCAAATGTCTTCCAGTGGGACAGGGCTTTCCTGGAGTTCTCCAGAGACATTTATGTATTTTGAAAGAGGGAGGGAAAGAGTCATTTGCTGAGTGCCTACTGCATTTAGGGCACAGTCTTAGATGCTTTCACGCATACGTCTGTTTCTCTGATCCTCACAGCCACCCTGTGCAATTGGTGGTCCGGTTTCTTCCCTGCAGATGTGGAAGGACCCCAGGTTCAGAGAGGTTGAGTCCTTTAGCTAATGTCAGGATTTGCAGCAGGCAGCAGAGCTGGGAGCTGGGCCTGGGCCTTCTGATTTTCTCTAGTCACTGCTATTTTGGTAATACTGACATTTACAACAGAACTGGTGCTTTTCTCTTCTCCTGTAAAGACGATGAAATGACATAGAAAAATTAAAAAGTGGTTAGAAATAAAAAAACTGAATGCAGAGCTGAGCAAAACTCCTAAAGGAATTTTAGGTAGGTGGACAAGTCCTGTGTTGTCATGACACTTTTAAAAAACTTTCCTCATGAATAGAATCTCTGGAGAAAGAAGCTTACGGCAACAACACAAGGTTTCCCAAATGTAAATGTCTCCTCGGCTGCAAGTTGCTGTTATTTCAGACTTGATCTCATTCACCTTCATTGTCCTGGAGGCTGGGGGAACTGCCTATCTTTATATTTTTTAATTATAATTTAAAATGTTGTTTTCATACGCATTCTATAGATTTGATCCTCACAACAGTGGCTTGAAGCAGATGGTGTTACTCGTGTTTTATGAGTCAGAAAACTGAGACTCTAAGAAGCAGGAGGGTAGGTCTCAGGTCCAAGAGCCGGTCAAGCGGTGCCCTCAGTATTCCGGTCCACAGTGAATCTGTGGGCCCCATGTTCTAGCCACAGCTTGCTTTCTACCAGCTGTGTGGGCCTTTTCAAGTAAAAGCAATAGAGCATCAACAGAGATCAACTTTCATCTGGTATCTTGGATGGAATAAGATAATATGACGGAATGCACGTTTTTCTGGGTTCTCTGATATGCTTCTAACCTCCTACCTTTTCTTATTACCATAAATCAAGTATGAGTGTATTCTTACGTGTTAATATTGGGGTGATCACCTCTTTTCAAACCCCCCTCTTACCTGGCACATGGAGATACTTGGTCACCACGGCTTTGTCAGCGTGGCTGCTCTCATCAGACATGAAACGGCATAGGAAAAGTCAAAGTGATTAGAAATATTTCTTAAAAATACAAAAGCAAGGGGTGCCTGGGTGGCTCAGTCGGTTAAGCAGCTGCCTTGGGCTCAGGTCATGATCTCAGGGTCCTGGGATCAAGCCGCGTGTTGGGCTCCTTGCTCAGTGAGGCATTTCCTTCTCCCTCTGTCTCTTCCCCTTTCCCCCACTCATACTCTCTCTCTCTCAAATAAATAAAAAATAAATAAATGAAAATAAGAATGCAAAACCAAGTGAGAATCCTGATTAAATCTTAGGTAAGTAGATAAGCCACATGTTGTCATGACGCTTTTTAAAAACTTGCCTTATGAATAGAACCTTTGGAAACACAACTTAATGGAAACAGAGCAACATTTCCAAATGTAAATGCATCTAGGCCACTCTGTGAGAGTCTGATTTTCATTTCTGATTGAAACAAACAAAAACTCCACACAGCCTTTGGTATAGACCATAGATCGTCTCCATTTAGTTCTTTGGTCTCAATACTCAAAAATTAGGTAGGAAAGGACCAGGGAGAAGATGTACTATTCATTCTGTCCTTCTTCCCCCAGCACATGGGTCAGTCAGATGATAGGGTCTTCACCCAAACTTTTAAGACAGAAGCCTGCGCATTTGGAAAAAGTATCAAGGAAGAGCCTTATGGCCCCAGCCAACCTTCTCCTCTCATCCACCCGTGATGGATAGATGCCCGTGGGCTGTTGATCTCTGTGTCCAGGCTTAGTTCAGGATAAATGCCCGGTGGCAACTCCTTCTAGGCCACGCTGTCAATGCTGTTTGCCCTCAACTCAGCTGCTTCAGGCAAAGCCAAGTGTGGTGTCAAGGGGTCACACAAACAGGAAGAATTTCCACCTGTGTCCACAGTCTATTCTCATCAGTGTTTGTCTTTTTCCTGGCTCCCGTAACAGAAATAGAACTCCTCAACTCTGTCCCCCCTAGGGGTGCTACAACAACAACAACAAGAGTGCCTACATTCTCCCGGGGTCCAGGTGGGGCCGGATATTTTCATTTGCTGAACTGCTTCTATCTGTCTTAATAAGGCAAGAGATAGCAACAATCATAAAGCAAATATTATGTGTGTGTAGCCATCCAAGTATGATGACGTTTTTTATTTTTTACAAAAAAAGTAGATTTTTGTTAACACCTGCTCTTCTTTCTCTACCATACAAAAAAAAAAGATCAATTCTTCAAAAAAAGTACTTTAAGTAATACCCCATCTACAGTCTCAGAATTTGACACATCTGTGGACTCACACATAGCAGAGAAAATTCACATGCTGACAAAGATGGCATCTTAACGCTCTTGGCAAGTCTCAGTCTCCAGACTGGTGACTATGGCCAGTTAAACAGAGAAAGAGCTTCCTGAGGGGATGGAGTAAAACTAACATCCCAGAGCTGCCCAAGGCCAAAAGGGCTTAAAAAATTTGAGACCGTTGTCCAAGCAAATTCTAAAATATCCTCCATGAATGAGAGGCATGCTTCGGTAGGACTGAGCTTACTGCTCTGACCCTGTTGACCCCCGTGATTTCCCTCCAGCCTTCTTGTAATTCAGAAGGGGCAACTGTGGGATATTCCCTTCTGTTCAATGTCTCTTCCACCAGTAATAGAAAACTGGACCTAAGATCCAAGAGGGAATTCTTCCTTCCCCTGATGTCTACACAACTTCTCCTGCCTTCCAGCTCTTTATGGAAATCAGGTAGTTCCTCCAATTTTCCATCTTTTTGCAGTAAATCCTTTTAACAAACGGTGTGCATTGTCAACCAACCCCTCAGTATGTCAGAAAAATTGGGCTTCTGTTGACAGAAACATTTTACAAATCTTTTCCTTTGAAGTTACAAAGGTATAAACAATGGTACTTCTCCAAGAGACCCATGGAATGGTCTGAATAACCTAACCAGGCTTTTCCTGAAGACTGCCCCCGGCCCAGCACTCTTACCAGATGTCTGTGAGTGCCACTTTTTTTTCAAGCCAGTGCTGGGAGATTTAAGATCACGAATCAGGATGCATTGTTTTCTTCCTTTCACTGTCCATTCTCACAAACCCCAGTTAACACACATAATTGAGGGTCGACTGCTTTTTTATTCCAAGTTTCTTATTCAATTTGGAGCTTGTTAGCAAAGCCTAAGCCCTAAAACCTTGACCATTAGTCTTTTTGCCTTGTTTTCTTATGGTTTCCTCTTTCACGCAGACCTTTGGATAATATTTTCTCTAAAGAGGCAAAAAAGAAAGTTACGAAAAAAGATCCAGAAACTGAATCAAAGAAAAATCAATAAAAATAATAATAGTAATTCCCCTCCATTTTTTTTCAAATTCTATGTAAGTCTTACTATTTTGGTGTTGGTTTATAAGGTAAAATAAAATTATATGTTCCATAAGGATAGAAGCTGTAACTGACTTGCTCATTGCTATGAATCTAGTACTTACCATAACACCTGGCACTGAACACGCTCTTATTGAATGAGTAAACAAATGCTAGAAATGGAATGAATATTGATGTTAATAATGCTGATCATAGCCAGCATTTATGTAGCTCTAACTTGGTTCCAGGCACCACTCTCAGTGCATTTCTTATGTTAAGTCGTTTAATCTTTACAGAAACTCTATGAAACAGCTACTATTATCTTCAGTTTACAGATGAATAAAGTAGGACTTGGAAAAGACCTCAATGCCCACAGTACTACAACTAGAGTATTTTGGAGCCATGCTTTGTGCTCAGACTCTTCAAAAAAGCATTTAACAAATCATCTTGTATCTTTTTTGTCAAGATAGGGAAATATTTTTTTAATAATTTTTTATTATATTATGTTAGTCACCATACAGTACATCCCTAGTTTTTGATGTATAGGGAAATATGAACTGAATACTATTACCAAATATTAGTTAAGTAAACTCAGATTGGTTGAAAAGCTGCAATCAAAAGTTCTAAAAAATGATCCAGTCAGCCAAAAGCATGGTTTCTATGCATGCATTCAATGGCCCTAGCTGATTGAGTTCATCCCCAGTGATGGAAATACAAATGTGAAGACATGTTTTTAGTTTGTAATTCTCACAACCCTGGATCCTAACTGGATGATAGAGTTAAGATTCAAAAACAATTCAAGTATCTGTAAGGATGGGCTGAAATTAATAAGGCAATATCATTTGGTATAGATGTGAAGTCCCATTTATAGGCAAACAGATTTCTGGAAGAGAGGGTAGGGGTGAGGTGGAAAGGACTTGGTTGATGAGACATTCACTCTTACGGAGCCAAAGCAACTCCCTCTCTGCAGATTCCTGCCTTTATTGCTATCTGCAATTATTCACCTTTAATTTGTTTCTCGTCACCTTGAACACAACTCCAAGACTTTCCCATTTGTCTTAAGCAATAAGCCCTACCCCATTGCCTACAATTTCCTGCAGCTGACCTTGCATTTCTCTCTATATAAAGTTTCTCCAACTTGAGCTTTCCCAATCCTTCTTCCATCTCTACCTCCCTCTAGTCTTTTCCTTCCCTCACAGAGGAAGACAGGCTTTCCCTCTTTTTGACACATCCCTTCATTTGTGCTCTTGAAGCCACTCCTTTGTGCTTCTATTTTCTTCATAAGCTGCCTTTTCTCTGTTATACCTTCCATTGTTTCCTCCTCTTGGAATCCTCCCCATCTTCAAACATGCTCAAATCTCCCCACATTGAACAAATATCCCCCAAACCGTTGCACCTCTTATCACCACCCTTCCCTTCACCAATCTTCTTGAAAGCATAGTCTTCACTCAACATCTCTTCTTGATCAAAAGTTCACACCTCAGTGCTCCAAAATGGGGCTCCTGCCCTCAACATTTTGGGGAAATTGTTCTCTTTGGAAGGTCATTGAAACTGAGCAGTGGATTTCCTGAGACTTCTTCTTAGTCCTAAGCCCGCTTGAATTCTCTGAAGCATTTGGCAACTTATTTTTTATTTTTAAAAGTTTTATTTTATTGAAGTGAAATTCATTTAACATAAAATTAACCATTTTAAGTGAACATATTAATGACATTTAATAATTCACGATGTTGTGCAACCACCACCTCCATCTGGTTCCAAAATACTTTATCATTCCTCCAAAAACCCTCTTACTCATTAAGTACTTGATCCTTACACCTACCCACCTCCCCCAGTCCCTGCAACCACTAATCTACATTTTGTTTCTGAGAATTCCCCTGTTCAGGATATTTCACATAAATGAAATCATACAATATGATGATGGTCTCCTTCCACTTAGCATAGTGTCTCAAAGCTTCGTCCACATTGTAGCTGTGTCAGAGCTTCATTATTTTTCTTTATGGCTGAGTAATATAACTTTGTTCATAAGCTGTTTATCCATTCATCCACTGATGGCCGTTTGGGCTGTTGCCACCTTTTGGCTATTGTGAATAGTGCCACTCTGAACATTCATGTGCAGTGTTTGTTGAAGTACTGGTTTTCAATCCTTTTATATTTATACCTAGGAGAGGTTGCTGGGCCATATGGTAATTCTGTGTTTAACTTTTTGAGGAACCACCAAACTGTTTTCCACAGTAGCAGGACCATTTTACATTCCCACCACAGCATTTGATAATTTTGAAATGCTCTCTTCTTTGCCTTCAAAGACACTATACTATCCTTGTTCTCCCACTCTTTCTATAGATGGCAACCCCTTATATTTTCCTCCTCTATCTCCTCTTCTTCCTCTTCCTGCCATAAGAGGTATCCATCATTTTTCTATTTCAATTCTCCTCTGCTGTTTTCTGTCATTCTCGACAATCTCATGCAATTAGTGGCTTTAAATATCCCCTCTTTAAAAAATAAAAAATAAAAATAAATAAAAATAAATATCCTCTCTTTAGGATGTCTACAAATTCATGGCTCCATTTCTTACCTTGAGTTCTTCATTCCCACCTGCTACAAGGCATCTCCACCTGTATATTTTACTTGCCTCTCAAGATGTGTGTGTGTGTGTGTGTGTGTGTGTGTGTGTGTATGCAAACACTCTCATAAACTTATAACCCTCACGCTCCTGGATTCTCTACTTCTTGCAATGCCATCCCTGTCTTCCCAGGCATCAAAGCTCCCAGCCTCAGATTTGTCTTTGATGTCCCATCACCTGAGCAGGCAGTGGCACTTCTCATTCTTTCTCTTTTCCAGTTTTTTTTTTTTTTTAAGATTTTATTTATTTATTTGAGAGAGAGAGAGACAGGGAGAGCGCACGAGCAGGGGGAGGTGCAGAGGGAGAAGCAGACTCACCACTGAGCAGGGAGCCTGACATGGGGCTCGATCCCAGGACCCTGGGATCACGACCTGAGCTGAAGGCAGACGCTTAACCAACTGACCCACCCAGGTGTCCCTTCCAGGTGGTTTTTACCCCTATATTCTTGTGCACTACAATAGTCACATTTGGTTTAGGCATCATATCCTTTTATCTGGCCTATGATGGGGCATTATGAATGGCATCTCTATTAAGTCTGACTTTCTCTCTTCCCTTGTGACCCAACCCACATGCCTATTACTGCTGATCTATCTTCCCCAGGAACAGCTGGGAACATATCATGTCCCATTCAATGGCTACCAGGGACTTTTCTTGCCTACTGAGAAGCATTCAAATTGACCCCAAACTGGCTTTGTTATTTTCACCTATTACTGTTCCCCATCAATCCTGTGAGCCTCCCACCAAAGTAAGTGCTTATCCTCCATGTTCACTTAAATAATATGGTCTCAGGGCATCTGAGTGCCTCAGTTAAGCATCCAACTCTTGGTTTCAGCTCAGGTCATGATCTCAGGGTCATGGGATCGAGCCCAGTGTCGGGCTCCGTGCTCAACAGTGAGTCTGCTTGGGATTCTCTCTCCCCCTCTTCCCTCTCCCCAACTTGCACTCTTTCTCTCTCTCTAATAAAATAAAATAAGTAAAATCTTTAAAAAATTAATAATATGGTCTCTTCCACACCTGTCTTTCAGGAGGTGTAAATAGTTACCATAGGTTTACTGTAATGAGAACCAGATTAGTATTTGTGATATTAGGGGAACCATTGACTTATTATTTAATAATTTCTATTGTAGCCTAACAAATGCTAAATGCCAGTAGGTAAACAAGTTGCTATAGATTTCTTTTTTTTAATTCTATTTGTAGTTAATCATGGTGAAAATAATACTACAGAAACATGATATGCTTACAAGTCTTATAGGTTACATATTTGACAATGGGTGTGGGGAGCTCTATAATCTGGATCTCATTAAAATGCTCACAGCCCTTTCCAACGTTCTTGGGTTGCCACTTAAAGTGAGATCTCTCGGGAGATCTCTGCTTATTGACCACAACAACCAGATGTGAGCCTCATTCTACCTACCATCAGCATAGCTGAGGTTGACCTTACAGTACCTAGCACAGTATTTATTATCTCATTAAGAATGAGGTATTCAAGTTTCTGAGGGAGACTAAAACCCCAAATGGATTGTTTTTCCTGAGGGATCCAGCTCTAACACTTCTTTCTTTCTTTGATTTATTTAGACTATGGCTTATTTGGTCAGCCATTTAGAGGGTTTGTGTGTGTGTGTGTGTGTGTGTGTGTGTGTGTGTGTGTTCTTGTTTGTTTATTTATTTATTTTTGGTTAACTCTGTCCTGGTGATGCTAATGCACTCCTGTCATGTGGAAATGAGAATAATTCAGATATTGTAAGAGAAGGAAAATGGTCAGATAAATTAGAAGCATGAATAATTTATGGAGAAATAATTCAAGCAGCTAACTATATTGTGCATTCTCTGCTTAGTTCATGAATGATCCATATGCCAAGTCCATACGAGTTAATGTTTATTTCTAGAAACCTTTACCAAAATGAGCAGTAGTAGTAAATGCCTCATTATCCTTTCAGAGTGCCTAATGATACATTATTTTCTGTTATAAAACCTCAAGGTTTCTGAATGCATTGTTATAAATTCAAACTGTCAACATTTCTTTGGCAAGAAAGAGCACAGCATCCTATAGAAATAAGATGTAAGATTAACAATTCAGGTTCGTATATTTTCATCTCTTCCTGAATTCTGCCACACATGGCAGAAAACCACAATCCATATTTTTTATAGAAAATATGCTATGAAGACCCATAAAACATTTAAGAACATTAAGAAAAGCAAGGATGGAACTTTCAGAAATAAAACTTTAAATAAGAACAATGGAAAAGACAGATCATCAGCAATTATTAATAAAATAGACATTTTATAAGAGAGTATTTGGGGAAATAAATGGGTTACACATGTTGGGCCAAAGTCTAAAAATATCCTGATTTTTCTTTCCACATAAGGAAACTATTGGAAAATGCCAAAAAGTGAAACATTTAATACCTAAGACACTGGAGTCAGATTTTCTGGGTTTAATTCCCAGCTCTGGAATTCATCCGCCTTATGATTTGTGCCAAATTATTTTTTACCTTTCTAAGACTTAACTATTTCTGTCTGTGAAAAGAGAATAAAAATAGAACTTACCTCCTAGGGTTAATATGAGAATTGAATGAGATCATACATGTGAAGTTCTTAGAGCGGTGCCTGGAGCATAGTAAGTATGAATACTGGTATCTAGTAAAGAGAGGATGACCACAGATTATGTGCTAACACGGTGCATGCAGGGATAATGCCCAGGGAGGGAGTTCTGGGTTTCCTGTAACTTACTCCAGGAGCTGAGTGGGTGGGACTCAGTACGTGTCACAGGGTCCCAGTGTTCCTTTCTCCACCCTTTTGGTTCTCTGTGTGTCCTCATTTTTAGCCTCTCTCTTATGTGTCAGAAGACAGACTCATATTAGGGTAATTAAAACAGGATCTGTCCAGATGAGGACCTAGGAATATAAGTTGTTAAATACTCCAATGAAAAGCAAATATTATTAGACTACATCTTAAAACAACAGCTATATATTGCTTAAATTAGACATAGCTTACTATATGGATACATAAAGATAAAAATAAAAGAATTTAAATAAATTTGCGATTTAAATGTTAACCAAAAGAAAGTCAGTGTGGCTATGCAATTATCAGGGGAAATAGATGTTAAAGAAAGATTACTACAGATAAAAAAGAATACTTCACAATTATAAAACTATACAACTGGAAGATATAACAATCCTAAATTTGGAGGCATCCAATCACAAATATAAAACAAAACTAATTTATAAAGCAGAATGAATGGTAGAAATAGAAAAACATAATCACAGCTAGAAGTTTTAACAATCTCATAGTAACCAATAGAACAGTCTAAATGTAAATAAGGATCATGAAAATTTCAATAGCATGAGTAGAACACTGTACCTAAAAACTTCAGAATATACATTTTTTCAAGTACACATGAAATAGTAACAAATATATCATATGCTGGTCATAAAGTACCTCTCAACAAACATCAAAAAATAGAAATCATACAGAATATGGGTTCTGACCATTGTGGATTTAAACCAGAAATCAATCAACAACAAAAAGAAAACCAGAGGATCCCCACATGTAATATACTTTGAAATAGTCCATAGGCAAAACTAGACATAATAGTGGAAAGTGGAAAATACTTGGAATACAATATAATGAAAATAAAACATAGAACTTGTGGGACACAGATAAAGTAGAGGAAAAACACATGGGCTTTGAATACATAATTCAGAAAGCTGAAATGTAACGTTCTAAAGCAAAGAATAGTAAATTTACCTCTAAGAAAATAGAGGGAAGGAAATAATAAACATATAAATAACATGGAAAAAAGGTAAGGGGTACCTGGGTGGCTCAGTCAGTTAAGTGTCCAACTCATGATTTTGGCTCAGATCGTGATCTCAGGGTCGTGGGATAGAGCCTCACATCGGGCTCCATGTGTTGTGGGGAGTCTGCTTGGGATTCTCTCCCTCTGTTCCTCCCCCCCCCTTGCTTGTGTGCTCACTCTCTCTTTCTCAAATAAATAAGTAAATCTTAAAAAAAAAAAAAGGAAATAGATATAAATAGGAAAACACACAACAAAACCCCAAATTGGTTCTTTGAAATGTCCATGCATTGAGAAACCCCCAGGAAGGATAACCAAGAAAAAGAAAACAGGCACACTTTTACCAATCAAAGGCATGTAAAAGGAGATATATCACTAGGGATTCTTCACATATAAAAAGAGAAGAAAAGGGTCACTGTGAATACATTTGTGAAAATCAATTTGAAAATTAAACAGAATCAACAAATTCTCTCAAAAAAAAAAAAACCTAAGTTTAACAAACACACAAGAAGAAATAGAAAATCTCAGTAGTTCAGTATCTATTAAATGATGTCTCAGGAGCCTGCAAGAGCTCCAAGGCCAGGTGACTTCACTGTGGATTTCGCCATACACTTAAGGAAGAAACTAAACTAGTCTCATAAAAATCATCCAGAAACTACAAAAGGTGAAACCTTTTTCCACTTCTCTTTTAAGGGCAGTATAACCTTCACCACATAGCTTTCTTTACAAAGAAAGAAAAATTATAAGCCATTTATCTTCTATATGTAAATGAGATGATGAATACATTGGACTTCACTAAAAGTAGAAAATTGTGCTCATCAAAATACACTGTTGAGGAAGTGGAAAGGCTACAGAGTGGGAAAATTATTTGTGATATGTGTATCTATTATAGGGCATTTATCCAGTTTGCATTAACAACACCTACAAAGCAATAATGAAAGGGCAGATAACCCAATTAAAAGTGCGTAATGAATTTTAACAGGCTGTACAAAATAAGATGTCCAAGTGACCACTAAACATATAAAAAGGGTTTCTAAAGTCATTAGTCATCAGGGAAATGCAATGTTAAAACGACAGAGATTAGATAGAAATGCTATCACACACACATGCCAAAATGGCTTAGAAACAAAACAGTTAACAATGCCAAGTGTTGGCAAGGACATGCAGCCACTGAAACCCTTACACCCTGCAAACTGAGCATCCCATGACCTTGAAGTCTCACTTCTGTAGCTGTCTGGAAGCACTGTGTATGTACGTATACCAAAAGACACTTGCAAGATGGTCAGAACACTATTCATAATAGCCCAAACTAGAAACACCCCAAAAGCCCATCAAGAGACAAATAGATGAATTTTGATATGTATGTGGGTATTATGTGGCAATGAAAAAAAGAAAAAAAAACAAACCCTACTATATGCTCAAGAACCTAATAGACATAACATCGCATGACCAGGGCCCAGATGTGATGGAGGCAAAGTTCAGCCATGGGCAGACCTATCTTCTGATGGTCGAAATCAGAACAGAGGTTACTTTTGTAAGGATGAGGACTGAAAGGGGGCTTCGGGACATTTCTGGGGCAATGATAGTATTTTATATGTTCATCTCCATGGTGATTATAAAGGTATATTCACTACAAAAAAGAATTCATCAAACTGTACACTTATATTTTTGCAGGTTCATAAATGAATGATACATATTATGCTATAATTTAGAAGTTGAAAGCAAGTACAAGAAAAGTGGCACTTGGATGCCTCTTCCTTTTGGTGAGCTAGCAAATATTCTTGTCACTCTTCAGTGTAAGGAGAATGAGTAATCACCGTGGAAGCTGGAGACTGACTTCTCAGTCTGACACACAAACCTCTTTAAAACCAGGTGTTAGCATCCGTCCGAGACCATTCCTTCTGGCCTGCTCCATCGTCCATCTTCCTGAGAACTGGCAATGCTCACTTTAAACCTCAAGAGAGAAAATTGCCTCCCGCTCCAGAAATGGGAAAGGGCAGGAGTTGAGACTAGCGTGTGAGTCAAGCATACCCGTATTTTCGATACCATTAAGAAAGAAATATGTTAGCACTTAAACATGGGCGCAGTCCTTCCTTAACATCAATTGTAAGATACATTCCTAACTTTTAGAGACACTGAAATGGGGTACGGGAGATATCTTAAAATTAACTTAAGAAAAAAAAAGTGTGTCTTAGGTTACCAGGGCTCATAAGCAACCTTACTTTTAAAGGTAAGATTTCCTTGAAATTTTTATTATCTTGAAAATGCAAATCATTAATTAACATATTTTCACCCTAAATGTAAATTTTATTTGTGTGCTTTGTCAATTAAATGCTGTGTGACTCTAGCCCCTCCCTTTTTCAAGAACTCTCTGAAGTTTTTTTTTTCATCTTTACTATTTATTGGAGAAAAACTAGGTTTCACTTCACATTTAAAAGAAACAAAAAAACCTGGATAGCTGAGTCTCTATGTTTGATTTGAGTGGGGTTTCTCATGTGTACCACTGGCCAAATCCTTCCAGAAAAATATTTGTCCTTCCCTGACAGTTTGCTGTTTTTCTGTTTCAGTGTGTGGATGTCACATAATTCATTTCTCTTTTTCCCAGTGTATGTGTTCCTGTGACCTCACAGGTTACAGGAATATCTTTAGTTCTGACAAATGCTCTTGCCTGAATTCCATCATGGCACTGAAAGATGGCACCGACGGAGGGTTCAGACTGCCAAGACAGGGCTGGGCCTCAGGAGCCAGTCTCTTTCCCCAAGCTCCCCTGATCAGGGCAGGGAGGAGATACTAAGGACATTTCCATGATAATGATGTTCTTCTGTGTGTCTCTGGCCAAAATGGAATGAGACACTCCGGAAAGAACAAAAGAAGTCTTCTAAGGCACATTACAAACTAGAAAGCTTTTGAAGTCAGCATCTGGGATGGTCCTAAAAACAAATGTGCAGTCAGAAAAAAAGAGTTCCTGCTGGTACCCACTGACCTCAGAGAAACTGTCAGGTAATGAGATGATGTCTCTTTCGAGAGCACTAACAAACTTGGGAGGGTATTTTCTTCCTTTGCTTTACTTCCTCGCCCTTCCCACACCTGACAGTACCTGTTGCTATGTGCTAATCCATTCTCATCCAAAGACAGATGGACTGGTTGGATTGCATCTGTTTTAGTTCAGGTTCCCCAGAAAGAAAAGCCCGAGGTGAGCACATGGGTGCAAGATGCTTATTTGGGAGGGAGCCCAGAGAAGCAGAAGTGAGCAAAAGGCTAGAGAGAGAAGGAGGAAAAGCCAGTCAAAAGGAGTAATACTGCGGTTGCTTCTGTTGTCAACAGGGTTAATTTATTCAGCCATACCAGGACCTCTGAGAACCCTGTGAAATACCTCCCAGAACCATCTGCCTGAAAGATGGAGAGGCTGGAGTCTTTATGCACAGGCTCCCCACTCCCCATGGATGGAGAGCGGCCCCAGGGGTGTCCACTGCCTCAAGGAACAAGTTCGTCCATATGTCAGAGGAAATCTTGGGCAGAATGACTTGTAGTCTCATAAGCTAAGGGAGGACCCTGGGACAGCAGGAGAGGCTGTGCCCACAAGAACTGTGCGCACAGTGGCCGCTTAAGTCAGAGGTGCCTGCGAGGATGTGACAGGGGCACAGGCGGAGGATGGGGTTCTTGCCACAGCCTCAGGAGTTCCAGCTCTTCAGAGATGTCACCATTCAGGGTGGGCACGGGGTGGTTTGGCCACCAGTATGGTTTGAGCCAGACTGTTTCATAACATGTCAGTCAGAGGGCAACCCAGGCTGACAGGACTGACTTTCTGGGTCCTTGACACATGCTGCATTTTTAGTGGAGCTTGGAGACAGAGACCATTGACCCCCCGTAAAATGAGCAGGTATAACTAGAGCCTCCTTGTGTCACCGTCTCTCTGAATCTAAGACTTCGGCAGTTAAGAATTCAAGGGACCTGTGGCTTCAGAAATTCTCAAGGAATTTCTTCCTCAGGAAACTAATTTCCTCTGGGTTAGCAATGTTCCTTAAATTGATAAAAACAATTTTTTTAATATCAGAGAGATATGGAGCTGATATTTTTTCTTGCCACAACTTTAAAGGACTGAATTAGAGAAAACTGGAAATTTGACTCAGACATTCAATCCATCTGAAAAATTATGATCTGTTATCAAATATATAAACCTCCATTCCTAAAACTCCAACATTCCTATGTAGGACCAAAACATGACTTGGGTTATGAATTGCAGGACTCCTATGACAAGATGAAAAGTGGAAAGGGAGAGTGGTATGAAGGGCTTCCTGACCTCTCTGAGCCCCCGCTCTGAGCCAGAACTGTGCTAGGTGCTTTCCCTGAATTAATTCATGTGATATTATCCAATCACAGAAGAGGCACAGAGAAGCAACGAAAGTGTAGAGAGGGTAAGTCATGTGCCCAATGTCTCCTAACTTGTAGGTAATGAGAGTCCCCAGAAGAGTTGGGCTCAGGTCTGAGTCTGGAGTCTGTGCCCTTGCACCCCATACAGTGCTACCCTCACCTCACTATATAAGCACCTTGGATCTCTGGGTTAAGACCCATTGGTTTAGGCAAAATAGTGAAGTGGGTGCAAAATGCCTAATTTCATACTTGCCTTCCATCTTCACAGCCTGCTATGATGACATGACGGGGACACTGTTGTCCTCCATCGTGCAACACACAGATTCGGGTTGTCTCTACTTAGCTTCCTTTCATGTCTCCCTAAACAACCTATTTCAGCCTGGACCATTTGCCTGATAACCATGCAAACCTCTCACCTATAAGTAGCATGTGGCTGCCCCCGAGATACTTACCCTCAAAAGCTAATGACCCTCATTCCTGTACTCCCTGGCAGAGGGCCTGGTACATAGCGGGCACTTGATAAATCTTCTGTGGCAGAGTGAATACCGGAGTCAGTGGATACACTTATATATTGGTCTCTCTGTTTGACATATGAGAATCATAGTCTTGTGTTTCTGACACTAATAGTCTTGCCCAAAGTCACACCGTGCAGAAGAGGAAATTTGGAACTGGAACCCAGGCTTCCAGGCTCCCCGTCTAGTGTATTTTCCATCTCTGATAGTTTGCTCCCTTTCCATGGACGTGAGCACTTTAATAAGTAACTCCTGGAGACAATCTAAGAAGTGGTTCTAATGATATACAATTGAGGCTCCACACCAAGGTAGCAGAGGAGCCATACTGGGGTGGACAGGCTTTTCTCCTGCCTCTTAAATCGTACCGTGTGAATTCCCAGAAGCATGGTTTATGTGAATCCTTTTTCCAAAATGGTTTCCCAGTGAATTTCTCCTTGTGTCAACCTTGGAATATAGTGGAATGACCAACTGGCAGGAACAGATGCAAATGATGAGTGAGCAATGTCTTTCCCAGGTGAAAATTCCTCTTGCACACCCATCACTGGTATGCTAGGGAAGATGCTCTCCCACATGCTGGGGGACCAACATCAGAGGATCCTGGCATCCACTGCAAAATTGTCACCAAATGATTTTGACACTACAGAGCTCATGTTGCTTTTTCCACCACAGTTAAATGAAACCAGACTTCCATTTATGAAGTTAAATGCTTTTTAATAATATTTGTAAATATATAAAAGCAATAGAGCAAAAATAAGGTAGCCTTACCTGACCCCCCAAATATAGCAATTGTGAATAACCTCAGCCCAGCAAAATTGAAAAGTAATTCGACTTTGGGTTTGCCAGTTGTCTGTATTAATGTTCAAGGTAGTGTTGGCACTCCCATATCACAACAAACCTGGAGATAATTATCTGAGGAAAGGGCCCTCTAGGGACACTATGGGGAATGGGATTGGAGGCTGGAAGCCGAGAAAGTGAGTCGGGGCAGAGAGGCAATTTATGGAGCAGGGGAAAATGAGAAAGGAGGATGTTAGCAAAATATATGGTGACAGAATGACAGAGACATTCCGACCCGGGGGAGGAGGAGTTGTGTGGTCTCTCCTAGACCTTGGTTCTGGGCTTTGTATCTGGAAAGATAGAGCTTGGCCTAAGAATAATGATGCCAAGGTCTTCACTTTTAGGTGTCTGGTTAAGCATCATTTCAGAGAAGCCCTTCCTTATTACCTTATTTAAATTGGGTACACCCTCTTAATTTTCTGTCACCATGCTGTGTGTGTGTTTGTTTTTTCCATTCACAGAATTTGTCATGCTTTGTAATGTTTAGAAGCATTGTTTCTTCTCTTGCTTCATGTGGATCTCCCATGCCAGTTGGTTCTCCACTCTGTCTTTAACACTTAGCTCAGTGCCTGGCATACGCAGCATTGTCAGTGCTGCGTAAAGAGGTATTGAATTAATAAGTGCATTTCTAATTGAATAGCTGTTAGACCATAAATATACAGTGATGCTTGTGATTTCTGATGGCTGGGTTCCAGGGATCAATAGGAAGAATGACAGAGGATAGGAGTTCACATTCCCTCTAAGTGCAGTGGGAAGCAGGGGAATGACCCTCTGAATAACTGTAAGATGACGGTGCTGGCTGCTATGTCACAGGTGGGTTAGAGCAGTCACATGAGTGGGAGGGAGGTGCTTTAGTTATCTATCAATGTGTAACAAACTACCCAAAGTTAGAAACCCCAAATAACAACCATTCTATATGATCGTGTTTCTGTGGGCCAAGAATTCAAGCAGGGTTCAATTGGATATCAGCAGGGTCTTTCACTCGGCTGTTTTCAGCTGCTGACTTGGTGAGGCTGGAAGATCCAAGAAAGCTTCACTTGTAAATTGGGCACCTTGGTGCTTCTTCAGGGTGGCCTCTTTCCATGTGGTACCTTGGGCTTCCCCAGAGCTATCAGAGGTCTTACGTGCTGGTTGGCTTCCAATGGGAACAGTCCAAGCTTATGAAAGCAGAATTTACATCTCTCTTAAGGCCAAGCCCTGGGTGTTACACACCATCACTTCCACTGTGTTCTATTGGGCAAAGGAGCCCAGGGTTATCTGAAATGCAAGAGGAGAAATAGACTCCACCTCCTGATGGGAAGGCTCACTAAAAACTTTGCAGCCATTTTTAATTTTCCCCAAGAAAAGACTGGTGAGGAAGTTGTTACCATAAACCCAGCATAAGGTTATAAAGATGGAGATGGGGAGAAGTGGATTGGCTTAAAATATAATTGGAGGTAGACACAATAGGTTGATGCTACTTATCTCTTTTGCTTTCCTATTACTGCCATAAAATATTATCGCATTCATAATGGCTTAACACACATTTATTCTCTTACAGTTTTAGAGGCCAAAGTCCAAAATGGGTCTTAAAAGCCTGAAATAAGGGTCCCTGCAGGGCTGATTCATTCTGGAAGCTCCGGGAGAGAAGCCATTCCCTGCCTCTTCCAGCTTCTAGAGGCTGCTCATGGCCTCTTCCTCCAGATGCCAGTTCTGTGGTATCTTTGAGGGGATAGGCTTGGGAACAGTGAGATAATTGGGGAGTTGTTTGTTGAAGGGAATCAAGATGTGAACATGCCAAGTGTGAGAAATTTATGAGATGTCCAAGTGGAGATATCAAAAAAAAAAAAAAGTTAGATGGGGGCACCTGGTTAGCTCAGTCAGTTAAGCTCAGATCATGATCTCAAGGCCCTGGGATGGAATCCTGAGTCGGGCTCCCCACTCAGTGGGGAGTCTGCTTCTCCCTCTCCCCCTACCCCCCCAACTCGTGCTCTCATGCTCTCTCTCTCTCATGCTCTCTCTCTCAAATAAACAAATAAAATCTTTTCAAAAGAAGAAGAAGCAGCTCGAGGCTAGAACAAGCAGGAAAGAGTAGGATTGTAGAGGTAAGAAAAGGCTGGGGAAGTGGGTGTGGCCTGCCATGGTGGGTGCTAGAGCAAAGATGAGAAGAGACAGAGTTAACACAGAGTTGCTCCTAGTTAGGAGTGAGAAAGAAAAAAAGAGCCTAAAGACTAACTGTGAATGCTCATTCTTTGGATGAGTTACTCTCTCCACACTCTCTTCCTACTCCCTTCAGGCGGTAGGGGAAAGGGTCAGCAGCACATGCAGCTGCGGGACGTTTTGTTTGCGAAATCTCCGCTGGGCCACAGCGCACCACCGTGTAGCAACCAGCAAATGGCTTTGGGATCTAAAAATAAGAATGTAGGTTGTCTTCAGCCAGGAAGTACTGCAGTTTGGATGCAGTCCAGGTATAAAACAATCATCTTAGCTCCTGTGTGTTAGTGTAAAGCTTGCCTTCTGTGAAATGTCTTAAGTATAAGAGCTGTAAAATAAAATACTCATGGATTATATTGTGGTGTAATATCTAGAAGATGTAAAGTCAGTAACAGCTTAAAGGTCCTTCTAAAACTAGATATGAAATCTGAATTTGGCACATGGAGGTAATTTCTGAAACACTTTGGCTTTTTCTCAGCTACACAGTGATGCTGGGTTTTCCTCACCAAGTAGCTAAGCTATGGGGTAATGAAGGACCAAGGGGCTTTTCCAAACATGTTTGAAAACCAAGAAGGTCCTAAGCAAGCTATCCTGGTTTTCCTGAGACAGAGGGGTTCCCAAGCGTGGAACTTTTAGAGCTAAAACCAGGGAAGTTCTGGGCAAACTGGGACAAGTTGGTCACCCAACAACCTGATATTGGACCTGATATAAAGACCTTGTGATATTGCAGCCCAAATACAAGAACCACCTCTTAGAGCTGATGCTTACAAAGGGGATTATAAAGTCTACATCCCAATTTATTAATTTGCAAAAAGGTATGAGTGTGACAAGGACCGGAACGCTCAAAGTCTATATGATCAGCATTTTCTCTTCCTATATGAAGCCAACCTATTAATTTTAAGAAGGGAATGACTATCACAGGTGCTGAGATACACAAAGTCCAAATGATCAGCATATTCTCTCCCTGCATGGAGTCAATCTGTTAATTTACAAAGAGAAATTACTGTCAAAGAGACCGGATACTCAAAGTCCACATGATCAGCACATTTTTCACATCTACTCCATCCTTTGTGGACAGCCAAATCATAATCAGAAGACTGCTGAGTGAGCATGAAGAGCGGTTGGAGTGAATGTTGAAATAGGACAAGATGAAGAAAGGTGTTTGGTCGAAAAAGAAAAAGCAGGATAGCAATCTGTCTTGGTGTTTGTCCCTCCTCCCTGGCCAATTTTCCTCACCTGCTTTGCTTGTTCCTCCTCTTCTCTTTGGCCCCTAAAGGCGGAGTGTGTCAGGCCTCATCCATCCTCCCTCCTCCGTTCTACCACTTGCTCAAGCCAAAATATTGAAGGAAGACCTAACAGGAGTGCTTGCAGCTGGGCCGGGAAGCCCTCACTTTTGTCTAAACTATAGCACAATTGGAGTAGGATAAGCCCATCATCTCATTAGATCTCTCCAGCTATCGTAGGGGTGCCTGGGTGGTTCAGTTGGTTAAACGTCTGACTCTTGATCTTGGCTTAGGTCATGATCTCGGGGTCATGAGATTGAGCCCCCATCAGGCTCTGAGCTCAGCAGAGAGTCTGCTTGAGATTCTCCCTCTCCCTTCCTGTCTCCCCAAATCAATCAATCAATCTTTCCAAAAAAAAATCTCCCCAGCTATTCTATTAGGTGCGGTCTCTCTGCTGTTCTATAGAAGTTACAACGAGGCTTAGCAAAATGGCAGCCTCTGCCAAAATGGACAGCTGGGAACATCAATGAGACATAGGTGCCTGTGGTCAGATCTTATGGGTTGAGTCATAGCAGATGCCAACTTCCAATGGGATAATAATACTATTCTTACACATCTTCTAAGTGGCAGACATTGTCCTAGTCACTTTATAGATATTATCTCAGTCTCTAAAAAGCCCTAAAAGATTGTCATAATGATTGTCATTCCCACTTTACAGATAGAGGAACTGAGACTTATGGATGCAAACTGACATAATCTCATACAGTTATTAAGTAGGACATCTCAGGACCCTGTAACCTCAGAGATGAGTCTCATAGGAATAGGCTACGCTCTCACTCATGCCGTGATGTTCAGAACCTGGCAAGCATAGGTCAGGTAAGCCAAGAGCGGGAGGCAATAGAATCCTCACGTTCATTGCTCCTTTTTGTTGCAGCCAGCCTATCTAAATACTAAGGCCTGGTCTTCTGCACCAGCTCCCTGGCAGGGCTCATGATTGGCCAGTGGACCCATGCCATCCCTGCAGAGACTGGCCCCATGGTCTTTGTCTTTAATGCTAGTACTTTCTAATATGCCCTAGCTCTGCAAGAATTAAGCAGGCAGTTGGGAGGGAAGGGGTTTTAATGTTTCACATCCCTGTAGCTTCACTACTTCATTTGAACACTCTAAGCGCATTGAGGGCACAGTCTGTGTCCATCTTGCTTGCCACTTTTTCAGCCTTATCTACCCCCTACTCCATTGTTCTTCAATGTCTGCCCAGGGTCTAAACTTTCTTTTTTTTTTTTTTAAGATTTTATTTATTTATTTGACAGAGATAGAGACAGCCAGCGAGAGAGTGAACACAAGCAGGGGGAGTGGGAGAGGAAGAAGCAGACTCATAACGGAGGAGCCTGATGTGGGGCTCGATCCCATAACGCCGGGATCACACCCTAAGCCGAAGGCAGGCGCTTAACCGCTGTGCCACCCAGGCGCCCCCAGGGTCTAAACTTTCTGAAGGAAGTATGTCCTTTTGCATTATGACACATGATTGCCACCCACTGGTCAGAATGTCTTCACTGAAAAAAGAAAGTTTGGGTTTGGGGGCAAAAGCTGTCCATTTCCCATGTTCCTCAGTTGAGTGTCCAGGTACCAAGAATAAGGGGCAGTAACCTCTTCAATTTAAGGAAGTTTCTCAGAATCCCAAACACATGTTCTTAAATTTTCCCATAAAACATCAAAAAGATTATTTTATAATCACACATCTTGAATTATGTCAATGAGCGTCTTTCATTAGAGGGGTAACCAGAAGCCTCCATCTCATTCAGATAAGGCCACTTGTATTTATCAAGGTTCCAACACTGGCCACAATCCACACAAACGGTTCTCTAACGGAACTGTGAAGCTGAGGTGTTTTTCAGACTTCCGACTAATAAACACCATTTGTAAATTTGATGATATCACTTTGGCAACATCATTTTCTTCTCTTTAAGAAACCCATAGAGGTGGCACCTACTATCCTCCGGGTATCATTTTATGTACTTTCTATGAGCACATTTGATCTATGTAACAGCCCTCTAAGGTAGAGACCATTAAACATCATCCTTACTTTGAAGATGAGAAACTGAGGCATGAATAGGTTGTCACCATCCAAGATCACCCATCCGGAAAATGCAGAGCTGGGGCCCAAACCCTGGAAGTCTGGCTCCAGAACCTAGCCCTAGGCTATGCTGCCTCTCAAAAATACTATCACTGCTTCCTCCAGCCTCACTGACCTGGGGCCATCCTCATCCTTATCAGCTCTCCCCAAATGTTCACTCTGACTCCTGATCCAGCATGGACAGGGCCTGGTCTTCTAAACCAAGTTGAACACACTGGTTCAGTCCATCATAGGGGTAAGCAATTGTCTTTTTGGAGAAAGCAGAGCTTTGAAAATAAATGGTGATTCCTGTCCCCTCTTTTTAAATACAGGTGAAGTGGGCATTCACTGGTTGCTAGGGACCAGATAAGGAAAGGAGAAAAAACTGGGCCAATGGCACTTGAAAAATTCCCAAAATCTTTGAGGAAAATTTGACTCCTTTTCTAAGGAAGTTGATGCTTCTCTAGATAGGAAAAACTGTTTTCACCTAAAATATCACACTAGCGGTTCTGGAATGCTCTTGCTTCTTGGCATGCTTATTAAGAAATTCTGGTCTTGCAGCAGCAAATCTCAGCTTTCTTCACTTCTGGAAAACTGCAAAACATTAACTATTCTTTAAAAATGTATTATTGGAAGTTTGTACCTTTTAACCACAAACTAAATATTTTGACATGAACCACTGTAAATTTGATACTGACAATTTGAGGGTGTTAGACATAATAACCTTTGGGGTTCCTTCTAGACATAAGCAACAATGGATCCATAAGTTTGGATGAAATAATAACAAAAATATTTGTAATACCCCTTTATCTTCCTTTGTTCTTAAAGAATAGGTTAACATATATTGATTTTATTTCACAACTTGCATGGAAATGAGTGTTTCACTGTTGACATTTTTATGATCTGTAGTTTCCATTCTTTTTAATAGCGTTGGTGCAGTATTAAAAAAAGTATCTTGGTCATAAAAGCTGTTTTAGAAGCAGAAGTTGTTTTAGGAAAGTAAACACGACTTATATAATCCACTTTCTTGAAGAAAACCTTGTAGTAACTTGGTTCAGGAGGGAGAAATTTGGTGGGAGCAAATGAAGAGGAGGGAGACACCCAAGATGACTGACCTTCTGTTACTCTGGCGGGAATAACCAAGTGATTTCTGTTCCTCTGTGAGGGGTTGTAGACTAGGAGCTAGGGGAAAGCCTGGGAAATCCAAAGACCTACTTCAGCAGAGGATTTGCCTGAGGCAATAGTGTGTATATGAGGTTAGGGTAAGTTATGCTGCAGTAATAAGCAACCCTCCAAATATCAATGACATGAAAAACAAATGTTCCTTTATTGCTTATGCTACATCATGAATACTTGTTAGAGAGGCATTCTGTTCCATGCAGCCATGCCCCAACAATGTCATGACAGCACCATCCTAACATGATACATGTGAGTTCTCCACGGCAAAGCAAGAGAGCATTCTAACTTCTGCATTCGCAACTACTTTGTCCATCAGGTGACAGATGACACTTGCTACTGTAATCCACCGATCATCATAATGACATAGACTCATCCAATTGCAAAGGGGACAGGAAAATATATTTCTCCACATCCTCAAAAGAAAGGAGAACTGATTATGCATGAGGATCAGAAGTTTCTATCACAAAACACAGAGTGGATTGAGGGCATGGTCTGTGCCAGGCCACGTGTAAAGTCGTCCGAACGTAACATGTGATCTAGACCTCACACAAACCAGTAAGGGATGTGCGTTCATGGTCCTTTTTCTCAGATCAGGAGACTGGGATCAAGGTGGTTAAATTATTTGCTGAAAGGCGCTCCCATGAGTCGTAAGTGGTAGAGCCAAGTTACAAACCTGTGCTACCATTCACCATGCTGCCCTCCTCTGAGGCTCCTTCAGGCTCCTGCTAAAGCACCAGGCCGTTCGCTTTCCGAGGCGGAGGAGGGCATTCACTGCCTTGCTGCACAGTAACGGCACGTGTCCATGAACAAGGACGGCATGTTCACTTTGGGGAGCTGCAGGCCCTCTCCCCAGGCTATTGGGAAACTAATAATTCATGAAGTCAGCTTTCAAGCATGAGCATGTTGGAGGAGTAGTCGTTGTTTCAAGTCATAAACACAGAAAGGGAATTTTAATGTGAGATTATGTGGGAGAAATCTAACCACGTTAAATGTTTGAACAAACATTTTAAAATCCGTATTATCTATCTGTGTATATATAATCAATTTGAGTGAATAGGTATGTGTGAGAAAATGCTGAAATAATTTGATCATGTTTCTCCAATTTATAGTACGTATAGATTGTAAATTAAATGCGAAGGGATGATTCTATCCAACTCTCATCTATATGCCCACCTAGCCCTCCATCTATCTAAACCATTGTCCAATAGAAATATAATTTAAGCCACATATACGATTCTAATTTTTATCAGCATTTTATTTTTTTTTAAATGTTTTTTTGTTTTTTTTTTTTAAAGATTTTATTTATTTATTTATTTGACAGAGATAGAGACAGCCAACGAGAGAGGGAACACAAGCAGGGGGAGCGGGAGAGGAAGAAGCAGGCTCACAGCAGAGGAGCCTGATGTGGGGCTCGATCCCAGAACGCCGGGACCACGCCCTGAGCCGAAGGCAGACGCTTAACCACTGTGCCACTCAGGCGCCCCTATCAGCATTTTAAATAAGGAAAAGAAACATGTAAAATTAATTGAATAATATATTTTATTTAATCCAGTACATGCAAATGTGATTTCAATATGTAATCAACGTAAGAATTATTAATTTTCATCCCTTTTTTGTGTTTAGTCTTTTAAATCCCATGTGTACTTTTACGTGGAGCCGTCTCTGTCAGACACTGAATGTTCACTAGAAATGCTTAATCTGTATTCATGGTTGATGTTGAAGCACGAGCTTCATGTGTTCCAGATTTTCAAAGATACCTGAGTTTTCCAATAATTGAATCAATCCACCGACAATGACTAGATTGCTGATATGCTTTTTATGCTAGAAATGCTGTATATCCAACATGCATCTAAATACAATCCTATTGAGGTAGCTGGGTGGCTCAGTCGGTTAAGCGTCTAACGCTTGCTTGCGGCTCTGATCATGACCTCAGGGTTGTGGGATTTAGTCCCAGGGTGGGCCCCGTGCTCAGCTTGGGGGCGGGGTTCTGCTTGAGGATTCTCTCCCTCGGCCCCGCCCCCTGCTCATGCGTGCACTTGTGCGCTCTCTCTAAAATAAATAAATAAATCTTTTAAAAAAAAATAAATATGATCCTATCTTGAAGACTGTGAGCACAGTTAGTTTTCCCTGGAGGACTCTAACTCATCATTGGGTCCCCCTTTCCACAGAAACTCAGTAGAAATGCCTTTCCTTTTTGCAGCCACTTAAGAAGAATTTCCTGTCAGGAGCTAGGCAACATTTGTGTTTGGGTGTCAGTGGGACCCCAAACTCGGAGTCAGCACACCTGAATTCTAATTATGAGTCTTCTTTCACTACTGTGTGGTCTTGGGCAACTCAACCTAAATGTTCTAGAACCCATGTGGAAAATGAGAGGGTTAGTCTTCTCAAAGCATCATCAGTGGAGTGGTAGCATTACCATCGCTACTAGAAATGCAGAATTTCAGGCCTCACCTCAGACCTAGTAAATCTAAATCTTCATTTTAACAAGATCCCCAGGTTGGGGGAAAGTTGGAGAAAGATTACCCCAGGATTTCTAAATTACTCATGGGCTCTGAAATTCTGCTTTTATGGATGTTAGAATGCAACACAGGTGCTTAAAGATCCTGTGGCATTTCAGAGAGTAGTTTCATACACTAGGATGGGAAATAATGTTCCAAATGGTAACACCACTAAGATGCACTCGGTGCTTGGGTGTGTCACATGCTTTACTCCCAACAGCTCATCAAGTCCTCATCACTACCCTGCCGGGTCCTACAGCTACCCCCATTTTACAGATGAGGAAACACAGCCGAGACGTTAAATAACTGGACCAGGCTTGCAAACTAGTAACTGTGAACCTGAGATTCGAGTAGGAGTTGTCTGGTTCCAGAGCTAGCAGCAAATCACTGTGCTGGTTAGAAACAGCTTCTAATACCAGCTACAAAGTTCTTGTGTGTGTCCGTGTGTGTGTGTGTGTGTGTGTGTGTACATTGATTTGTGTATGTGATCTCTCTCAATTACTCTACTGTATTATCTTCCTTTAGTGTTAAACAGAGGCTTAGAACTGTGACTTTCTCTGTGTATTTAACAAGCTGACACTGTTTAATAACCCTGTCACAAAAGATAGGCAGGCAGTCACCCACAGGGTGGTTAAGAATTCCCCACATCTCCCTCCCTCTTGGCTTCCCCTAAAATTCTCCTGGGAACAGCTATATATTTTTTTAATTATTGAAGTATGGTAGACATACAATGTTATCTTAGTTTCAGGTGCACAACATATTGATCCGACAATTCTATACATTACTCAACACTCACCACAACAAGTGTAGTCACCATCTGTCGCCATACGGCGTTATGACAATATTATTGACTATATTCCCTATGCTGCACTTTCCATCTCCATAACTTATTTATTTTATGACTGGATGTTTGTTTCTCTTAATCCCCTTCACCTGTTTCACCCATCCCCCATACACCAGCTAGATTTAAAGGAGCTGTTTCCAAAGTCTCCTCCTGAAGACTTTATTTTTGTAAAGAGAATATATTGATCTTAGGGGAGCAGAGAGAAAAATGTGGCCTGCCTGGTTACGAAAGGATCCTGTATCAGTTACCCTGATGTTATAGCTTTCCATCATAATTTTAAAATAATATATATCATATTATAATATGATGATGATAATGCTGTGATAATATATAACATTATGAAGTGTTATATGCACTATACTGTAACAGTATGTGTATTATGTGATGAGGGAACAGAAGGCAAGCTGCGGACAAAGCAGAAACTGACACCCCGCAACCCCCCCACCCCATGGGATGTACATGACATTCCTCAGGCACCCTGGCTGCCCTAAAGGACAAAGAAATAGTTAACCTGTAGATATCACAATCCTGCAAGACTTAAGTCTCCCTCAGTTTACAAATGTCTTGGCAGTTTACAAGAAGGAAGCATTTCTACCAATAACCTAGCTTCTGGAAGGGAATGTAGATACAATTTAATGTCTTTATAATCTGCAGGCTCCAGGAAGTTCCCAACCATCTTAATGTTAATGCCTTGCTGGAGGGAAAAACAACCTTAACTGACAATGGCAAGGCCTCTGGTATCCTGTGAATCTTCTTTAACATATGAAAGTATTTTCTCAACCTCCCTTTTTCCTTACCTCCCCCAACCCCATGGTATATAATCAACCACCCCTCAGAACCCGGGGGCAGCAGCTCTTTCTGCCCATGGGTCCTGTCCCTGTACTTTAATAAACCACCAACTTTGCACCAAAGACATCTCAAGAATTCTTTCTTGGTGGTGGGCTCCAGACTCGACCCCACTGAACCTCTCCTTTATCCCCAACCATATCGTTATGTACTGTATCTATCATAGCTATATATATATGCTTGCTTCAGGGTCTGCTGCGGGGGGACAAGAAGAGAGATTAAGTGGCCCTTTGCCGATCAACTTTATGACAATGGCATGTCATTCCTGGCCACTTTCACCTGTCTCCACCTTGGGTGAATGACAACATTCTTGAGCTAGAATGGCCCAGGCAGAATCCAATAAAATTGTTGTGGATGCAAAGGGAAGTGGGCTGGGGTTTCTGAGCACTGCCCCCCGATGTGTACGTTTGCTACGCTGCTACACATTTAGAGTGTTTGGTTCGCATTACCTTCGATGCTCCCTGCAAGGTGGACTTTAGCACTGTGTCTCTTGAATTACACAAGGGGTCCCTGCAAAATGATTGCAAGGAAATGCTCTATGTGGGATTTATCTGAGTTTTCCAGTAGAAGCAAACCAATCTTACTTGAGAGGGCTTCCTCATCTTCATGATCAGATTTTCCCTGTGCTTCTGGCAATAGTGGTCGATTTATGAATTAGCTCTGCAGATAAAAGGGATATTTTAGAAGTCAGACCAGTTAAAGCTCTGATACCGAGCATATTCGTGGGCAGAACTGCTGTAAAAATGCCCTCGGTGCAGATGCAGAGCTAGATTTTACCTTTAAGTGGCAGAATCAGCTTTGTGACCAAACAATTAAAGAGAAGAAAACATGGTCTGAATTTGTTAAGGGAAGTCTGCAGAATGGCTGTGAAGTGACAGGTGACAGAGCCAGGACTCAGGTCTGCTGCTTCCAGACTTGCCGCCTGACAAGGAGAAAACTGGAAGGGAACAAAAGAGAGCTAAGAGGGGACCAAGTGGCTCCTGTGGGCGTCAGACTCAACATAATGGCATGACCAGGTGGTCTTCCTCTGGCACGAAGAGCTGTTGAGCATTGTTTGATAATATTCCAAAAAGAAAATTGTGGAGCCAAGTTTCCCAAATGTTTCATATAGAACCAGTTCATGACTAAGCATTTCTCTTGTCTCCTATGTGTTTCTAGTGTCTGGATCAAAACCCAACACCATGCCTTGTTCTTCTAGAGTTTGTTGTCTGGGTTAGGGATTCTGAGACCCACAAGCCGCCCTTGGCTAGATGCAGATATGTTTACACCATGAGGGGAGCCCACCCTTCCATTTCGTACGATAGTTTCTGAACCAACTATCATGACCATTTCAAACATAAAGTTGGAAGAAGTTCATACCAAAAACCAGATAGTCATTACCTAAATTCCACAATGAATATTTTTACTAGTTTTTATCACATATATGTATATAATATACACATATGCACATCAATCCATCTCTCTATACCTCCTTCTATCCATCTTGTTTTTGGTGTATTTCAAAGTATGTGATAAATATCTACCACATCACCTCCTAATACTTCTGCATGCATATTATTAATTAGAGTTTGATATCTTTTTATGATTCTGCTTTTCCTTTAGAGGTAAAATTTATATACTATGAGACCCCAAATCTTGCAGATAACATTTGCATTCTGATAAATATATAGAAATGTGCAACCTAAACCCCTATCGATACAGAAAGCATCCCATCCCCCCAGAAGGTTCCTTCCTGACCCTTCCCAATAACTATCTGCCTCACCCCCTAGTGGCCACAACCATTCTGATTTCTTCCCACCATAGATGGCTTTATCTGTTCTAGAATTCTGTATAAGTGAAATCATACAGCATGTATATATTTTTATTGACTTTTTCCATTCAGCATAAGGTTTTTGAGATTCACCCATGTTGTTGCAAATATCAGTAGTTTATTCCTCTTTGTTATAGAGTAGTATCGCATCACCTAAATTTAGCACATTTTTAAATCCACCCTCTATACTGATGGATGCCTGGGTTGATTCCAGTTCTTGGCAACCATGAATAAAGTGCTATAAACAATTACATGTACAAGTCTATGTATGGACATGGGTTTTCATTTTTCTTGAGTACATACCTAAGAGTAAAATTGCTGCATCATGGAGTGGATTCATGTTGAGTGTTATAAGAGAGTGTCGGTCCTTTTTCCAAAGTAATTGCTCCACTCCCCATCGGTGTACGAGCGTGGCTGTTGCTAAACATTTTCATGAACATCTGGTATTGCTGGACTTTTTGACCTTGGATACTCCTTTGGGTATGTCGTGGAGTGTCGTTATAGATTTGACTTGCATTACTCTAATGACCGTGTGCTTACTGGCCACTCACACATCTTTCTTTATGAGGCGTCTTTTAAAATATTTTACCCAATTTTTATTTTATTTTTTTTTGTCTTTTCATCATTGACTTGTATGAGTTCTTTACATATCCTGGATACTAGACCCCTGTCAATATATATTTTGCAGGGGCGCCTGGGTGGCACAGCGGTTGGGCCTCTGCCTTTGGCTCAGGGCGTGATCCCGGCGTTATGGGATCGAGCCCCACATCAGGCTCCTCCGCTATGAGCCTGCTTCTTCCTCTCCCACTCCCTGCTTGTGTTCCCTCTCTCGCTGGCTGTCTCTATCTCTGTTGAATAAATAAATAAAATCTTTAAAATATATATATATATATATATATAGCAAATATTTTATTCCAGACTGTGGCTTGACTGTTCATCTTTTAATCATGTTTTTGATGGGCAGAAGTTTTAATATTAATATTAATAAATTCTAAGTTTAATGTTTTTCTTTTGTGGTTATAGCTTTTGGTGTAGTCTAAGAAATCCATGCCTACCCCCATAGTAGAGAAGACATTTTCCCATGTTTTCCTCCAAAATCTGTACAGCTTTAACTTTCACATTTAAGTCTATGACCCATTTATATTTTTTTAGGAATAAAATAGATGTCATATATGTGTGTTTCCGGTTGCTCTATAGATTTTCTCTTTATCGTGGTTTTTCGGCAGTTTTGACTGTGATGGACCCACATGTAGTTCTGTTTATATTTGTCTTTCTTTGGCTCTGATGAGCTTTTGATTTTATAATTTTATGTGTGTTACCATAACTGAGAAATCTTCTGCCACTCTTTCTCCAAACATTTTTTTTCCCCTAAACTCTGGGACAAAAATTACTCACATTAGACATTTTGATATTGTCCCACAGGTATCTGAAAAGATTTGCTCATGTTTTTTCTTTCTCTCCATTTTCTTCATATTGAATAATTTCTATTGATTTATATTCAGGTTGACTGACTTTCCTCTTTCATCTTCATTTTGCTGTTAAGGCCAACTGGTGAATATTGTCTTTTATATATTTTATTTTTCAGGGCCAGCATTCCCATTGGGTTCGTTTTTGTTATTTCTGTTTCTCTGCTGAGATTTTCTATCACTCATTATTCTAAGCATATTTTCTTTTAGGTCCTTGATCATAGTTATAGTAGCTGCTTTCAAACCATTCATTGCTAATTCCAGAATCTGGGTCACCCTTGGGGTTGGACTCCATCGATTGCCTTTTCTTGTGAGAATGGGTCGTATTTTCCTGCTATTGTCTTCTTAGTGCCCATCAAAAACTGCATTGCGTCCTGAACATTGTAAAAGATATGACGTAGAAACTCTGGATTCTCTTCTCTTCCTCCAAAAGAGCATTTCGTTTGTTTGCTCTGTTTTGGTTTTAGCTGAGCTAAACTCAAGCCTACATGCCCCACCTCCCCTGCAGTGAGTGGCAGCTCGAATACGAAAGCTTGGAGACTGTCCATGCCTGCATGCCTCAACGTCACCATCAGCAGAGTTTGGGGCAAGTTTATACACAGAAGTTGAGACTCTGTCTCTGAATCTCTTCTGTCTGGGTTTCCCTCATTTACTGTCTCATGGCTGTTATCCTAAAGCCTGTCCAGTATCCTGTAAGCCCCCAGCTCTGTGGGTTTTCCCACTTTTTTTTTAGTTGCCTCCTTGACATTGACTGGTCCTCCTCTCAGCCTAAGAGTCAAAAACATGGGAAACTCACCCAGTACCATCTTCTTCAAAGTTCACACCTCTCTCTCTTCTTTCTGCTTTATTTCACTCTCCAGGTCTCCCAGGTAGGTATTTATTACATGCTGTCAAGAGTGTATGGCTGTTACCTACAGGATGGTTAGTCAAGTAGGAGCTACTCGGCTATTCTGGAAGTGGGATCTTCTTCACATCCTGTTCATTGGCTTCACAATATTCCATTGTAAGAATGGACCATCAGTTATTTACCTTCTCTTGCGTTGCTGGTTATTAATATTATTTTCCTTAACTGCTGTTGTGGTAACTTCAGCTGACATAAAGTTAACCTGAGTCTGACACATGCTTGATTTGAAAGTGAGGCAAGGGACAGCTTCTCTGAACTAAAGTTAAATTACCCCATCTGTAAAATGGGGTGATAAGAGTAGCAACCATAAATGTGCTTTATGAGACTTTAATGAGGATAATACTTCCACCATATGCAAACAGTAATTTAATGAAACAATATATTTAAAATGCCTAGTACAACTCTGGCATGTAATAAATTCAAGTTAGATGCTACTTTCCTCTTTTTGTTGTCCTTGTTAACATTATCCTTGTCATTCACTTTTTGCTTTTACTCAGAATTCTCATAATTATATAAATAGAAGATTGGAGAACAAGTGGCATGTTTCTTCCATTTTTATAAGTAAATATATTACGAGGGTTTTCTTATATTGGTCAAGTTGTTTTGAGAACACGATTTTAATGGTTGCATAATACTCTACTAAAAAGATAAGTTGTTTATTTGGGTGGTCCATGATTTCTGGGAAAAAAACAGAAGTTACACATATGTATATTATGCAAATTTCTTTGGGTGGGGGGAATCCTACAAAACAACTTTATTCTAATTGCAGCCTAGTACTTACTAGATAATGTCAACCAGGTAAAGTTAAGTAGCAAATTTCAGAGGCTATGATGCTTATTAAAAGTACTTTCATATTCAGAGTAATAAAAATGACATATCTCCCTCATCCTTTTTTAAGGAAATTGACGTGCTCCATCAGCTTTGTTCCATTAAGATCCTCACAACGCCTCCCTGGCATGGGTGAAGGTCAAGGAGGCTCCACCTTGTGGAGATGGAGTATCAGGCATCATCATGATGAAGTATTTCCTCCAGGAGCATCCACAGTAGGAAGGGCCCTTTGTCTCCTTCCTCAGATTTCTCTGCTCTGGAGATGGTTCAAGGCAGGCACAAGTCAGATTGGGGATGGCAGCCAGCTGCTTGGTCCCGATTCGCTGAGGCTAGAAATCCATACCCAGGAAAATTTGAATGCCTATGTGTGCAAACATGGAGGGAAAATTTGGTTTCACTCCCACTCACTGTCCTTCCAGACATTTACGAAATGAATACATGACTGGGGGAGCAATTTCTACTGCATCTCCTCCTCCTCCCCCCGCACCCAGGCACTCCACTAAACACTCGGCGTGCACGATGATTATCTAATTCAATTCTCATGACAAATCTGTGAGACATACCCTATATTTGGCCATGTTTTAAAGGCAATAAAATTAAGATTCAGATAGTTACCAGCCCCAATGTCCACAGCATCCCTGTGATATATATTTTCTGAGTGTCTTGCACTGGTAAAATCAAAGAAGTCTGCTTTTGTCGTGCACAGTCTTAAAAAGTAAACAGTGTATCCCTTCAGAATGTAGAAGAAAGGATGAGAAGAGCTTTATTCTAACCCACAAGGAAGATCATCAGTGGATGGGATGGGAAGCTTGGCAGAAAGTTAGCGTGTTATTTTGCAGTCCCTATTAGTAAAGAAAGATCTGCTGGGCCAGATAGTCTGTTAACTTCAAAACAATCTGATCATCTTAACTATTGAACACCACTATGTCAACCACAATGGCAGACCCTGAGGATATGCTGGTAAGTGAGACAGAAGTGGTCTGTATCGCATGAGTCCGATGGTGTGGAGAGGAAGACAGGGACTGAACCAGGGGTTATACCTGTGCTAAAGGGATGTTACACGGTGCTTGGGACACATGTTAGGGCCAATCACCTAGACCAAGGAAATTTCCAGAGTTTAGGGAACAGGGTAAAATCATGCTTTTCAACAAACAGAGGGTACCAGCCAGTACAAGAGATGATAGTTTTCCAGATTCAGAAAGATCTCACCAAGTTTGCAACAATGGACTAAAGCAATGGAGATGAAATTTTTGTTCTAGAATTATGATGTCCCAGTAAGCACAGAATCAGGAGGTTTGGCGTGAGAACAACTTACATGGGAAAGACTAGAAAATGTTCCTCCACCACAAGGTCAATATTAATTAGCAAAGCATTTGATGCTGCCATTTCAATGGCAACTGTGCATTCACACATTTGTTTGCATGCAAAGGAAAAGAAAAATGTTTTATATCTATTCCCAGATGATATGTTTTGAATCGTGTCTTCCCTTTCAACTTTTCTGGTAAGATGGTTTGTTTTTTTATGGGGAAATAAGAAATAAGTTTGGGAGCAATTAACTTGATCCTTAATAAGAATGATTCAGAACCACAATAGAAGCTGATGTGCTTTCATGCTCTCCAAATATCTCCACTAAATATACAGTAATTGGATATTTATAAGAGTTCAGACTCTCCCATAACTAAAGTAGAAATTATAATGTGTTGGTATGGGATGTACAGTTTTAAATATGGCATCTTACTAGATTTTAAAAATACCTTTGAGGGGAACTCCCATTGGGTATGTCCCCCCCGTTTCAATAACATCAGGACAGTTTCCGTAACTCCATGCTGGACAGGATTAACCAGGATATGGTGAAGTTAGAAAGGATAATCAGGATAGGAAAACTAGAAAGAAGGCAAGATGGGTGCAGTCCTACTGCTCCCTGGAGGAGGAATAAGATCACTGCCCCCATGCCGTGGATATGGAAATTAAGATTTGGTGAAATTACCGACAAGCCCAATATCACAGAACAGATGCATAACAGACCCCAAAACACATCAGCCCCACTAAAATTCTTTGTTTCTCTATACTCCCCTGCACTGCCTTCCAATAATACGAAAAATGAAATTGGTATTGGAAAAGATGCCAACTCAAAGAGAAATTCAACAGAACTATAGTTGGAAACTTCTTTTCAATATGCACCTCCGGCTGTGATATGATGAGACTTCCACTCCTTCAATGCTTAGAACTTTCTTAATCTTAGCAGCTCACTAGTTGTTTAACATGCCTGATATTAATCATCTGATTGGGAAGCTAAATATAATGAGGTGTATCAGGCTGTTAGAACACTCTTCTGCCTATCCCGTTATATTGTATTGAGTTGTCAATATTAATCATCAAGAAAGATGGCTCCAGGTAAGTCTCACCATCTCATCAATAATACTTTACCAACTGTGGCTCTTTGGAGACCAGAAATTTACAATGAGTTTAGCATGCTGCTCTGGACCCATCATTTTTATTATGCTTTGTGGCTGTGCTGACTTCCAGAAGAGGCCTTCCTAAAATCCTAAGGTGACAGAAATCAATTTTCAGATGTAAATTTGGGTGCCATAGGTGGTACTTTTTACACCCGACAAATTGCTTGTCTCTGCTTTTGAACTAATGATCACATAAACAAAAGATTAGAGATAATTGATTGCATTAATGGCTGGGAGAAATTTATGTGGCTGGGGCAAAGTTAGCAAGGGGTAGTCAGGAAGAGGATCTATGACCTTGAAAAAGTTTGTTTTGATGTGGAATGTCAGGAGTTTTTGTTTGCCTCTTGTGTTTTTTTACTTTCATTTATCCAGAAGCATTCATCTTCCCTTTGGGGTTTAGTCACTCTGTGCAGCAGAATGACTATGTGACCCTGTTCTCAGAGCACATTTATGGAGAAGAACCCATGTTAAGACCTTTAGAAAGCAGTGTCCTTTCAGTTTTCAAGATAATGGGAAATGTATTCCTTTATACAACAAACATTGAGAAAGTATCAACTGAGGATGCACTTGGCTGCAAGTAACCAGCACGCCTGATTAAGAATAGCTTAAATAAGTAGAGCTGGTTTTTCTTGTTGAATAAGTAGCCCCAGGATAGATGACTGTTGGGATTTGTTTAGCTGCTTAACAATGCTGAGAGAAAGCCAGGCTATCCCTCTACTTCTTCCCACCATCCTTCATTGGCTGACTTTAACCCTCACACTTGCCCCTTCATGGTTGCAAGATGGCTGCTGCATAGTCAACTATCGCACCAGCAAGGTATAGAGAAGGGGGAAAGGGTAAGCCAGATACATTTGTCGTCTTTGCAATAAAGATAGTCTTCCCAGAAGCCACCGGCAGTCTAGTTATTTATTTCTCACAAGCCACAACGTTATCACACAGCCACCCCCAACTATAAGAGAGGCTGGAACAGCAAACATTTGTCCATTCCATTGGTGCCTTGAATAAGCTCCAAGTTCTACAGCGAGGAGGAGTGGAGAAATAAATGTTAGGGAGACAAACAGCCAAGTCATTATAGGGTGTATGCTCAAATACATATATTTGGGGAACACTGGCTTTATTTTCTTGCTTACAGGACTTTTCAGAGCTTTCAATATTTTAATACCCATTGAGGCCCTCAATGAGGCATAGTTGTGATAGTCAGCATTTTGCCAAAGTAAACATAGGCCTCCTACTATTATTTTCCTTAGAATCCCTATTAATTCAGAAGTGTTCTGAGTGACACTATGGAATGCTGTCTTATGTCCAGCCCACACCCTTTATTGGGAAATAAAAACACATTTGTCTCAGATCAGCACAGCCTTCTATATCTAAGGCATGTGTCTAGCTGCTCTAATTGAGAACAGATCAAGGCACCAGGACCTATGAGTGGGTTCCATGAAGAGTAGATGGAGATGCCAGTGAAAAAATATTAAAAGAATGACAAACTGAGATAGCAGGCCCCTGATGTCTTTAAGTTCATGTCAGGTCTTAGGCAAAATTAAGAGAGGTTTTCTCAGATGTTGCCTTGATGCTACAGGGCAGGCATACGCTCCCCCACACACATTTAAACTCAGTGAGACCCAAAGCCTAGACAATATACAGTGCTAGTGGCTAAGAGATGCAGGGTTCAAATTCTGGCTCTGCCATTTGTAAGCCATGTGATCCTGGACAAGACACTCTGAGCCTTGGCTTACTTATCTGTAAAATGGAGATTGTTCTGCTTGCTGGAGCTGTAACAGAGACTCCATGGGATAATGGTTCTAAAGTGTTCTTTGCAAGATAGGGAGCCATTTTCAGCCCAGATCCTTTGTTAAGGGCTGAGCTAAACTGAATCCATTTGTTAAATCAAAACTGTATCCTCCAGGGTTTTTTTAGAGTCTTGTATAGCTTTGATTTTCAAAGCAAGATATTTTTGACACTGATGCTTTGACCATAGTATGTGGACCATGCTTTGAACTCAGGTATTACATCTGCTTTACTGATGTTCATTGCTTCAAGAAACAAATACAGACCACCAGTCTTGAATCCAATTAATAATATATTGCTTCTAGAAATCATACACAAAAACTAAAACAGGCAGTAGCTAAAACGGCAAACAGTAAAACCCATTGTAGAGGTAAAATTGGCTGAAAGATCAGATCTTTCTGGCATCATGGAAAACCACACAAAACAATGTCCTATAAAAAATTAAACGTGGTGGAAAGAATGAGAACAAAATAAAATGACCATGGCCAAAACTGCAGAAAGGAAATGTTGTTATTGACTAGAAATTGATGCCAGAATCAAAACTTCTTTAAAAACTTTAGAACTGCAAAATTGGTCTTGGTAGAATAAAGCCACACAACAGAACTTACAGATCAGAAATTCCCGTTGGCAAAATTTAATTTGGCAAAAGCCATCAATGAATCAAATAGTTGGCCTAAAACGCATACGTCCCACAATTAATCCTGAAGAAAATAATTTCAACAAAGCAAAACTGAATTTTTTTTTCTGAAGTTGTTTATTCTGTGTAGAGAACTGAACAATGACTTAATTTGGCTAAATAGAGTTTGCTTGAGAAATACTACTAGGTGAAAATTGTCGATATAATTCTAATTCATTTTAACTGCTTTGAAATATGAATAAAAAGCTCGCAAGCTCAAAATAATGAGATTAAAACTTTCTGTACTCGTTGTAAATATAATGTTTAACATGGCACCCACAACACAAAAAAATCCATATTATTATGTCTTAACTTCTTATGCATTCATTGAATTTTTAAACCCAAGAACATTTTTTTTCAAACACTTAAGTCCAAGATTTTCATTGAGTACAAGATGAGTACTAACTACAAATGGCCTTACCGATACATTGAGGGTTGCTTAAGGGGATGATTTAATAATGTTACTAATAAGAGAAGCAGAAGGGAGAAGAAGTGTAGTTACCACCTTTATTGAACATTTTCTTTGGAACAGGCCCCATGACTGAGAAGGGCTTCATTAAAGGTTATCTCACAGACACTCGGGAATCACAGAATTATTTTAAGAAGTACCTGTTGTGCAGACTTTGCCTTAATCCAGATGTGCATTCCCCTTTGGTCTCGTGACAGCAAGACTCTTCTCAATTCCTGTGCCTTTAGCTTGTGCTGACACGTGGCCAGTTTGACTCTGACATGTTATTTTCTTATGCTGAGGGTGTCTTATCGAGTTTCATGGGCTTTGTGCTTACCTGCTGCCTATTAGGCTTATAACTCACAGTGCTGTGACTTTAAATGTCAGCATTGTCACTATGACAATGGGGCTAATAGCAGGCTGTTGACATTCTCTGGACACAATTGGTGATACCCTTTTCATTTCCTTGAACATTTTCATGTTCCAGGTGATGTTTGCCCACAGAGCCACATCACAAAGCCTAGGGTTTACTGAAATGTGTCTGACCTAGATCAGCAGCCCCGAGGTCCAAGAGCCATTTCTGATCCAACCTTGTATGAAACAGTTTCCCTCTCTGGGTCTCGGCCCCTGTCTTATAAACTAAAAGTATCATTACCTACACCATGGGATTATTGTGAAAATAAAGTATTTTAAACGCCCTATATTGTCAGAGCTTCTCCAAAGAAATGTGACCATTTCATGATTCAACATGTTTAAAGCTTTCTATATGTGTTCATGTGATATTTTAAAACTTTATAGATTAGAAAATACTTCAGGGAGGGTGCCTGGGTGGCTCAGTCAGTTAAGCGTCCAACTCTTGATTTTTCCTTGGGTCATGATCTCAGGGTCGTGAGATGGAGCCCCAAGCTCTGTGCTGGGTGTGGAGCCTGTTTAAGATTCTCTCTCCCCCGCCCCCCCCACCCCACTCCCACTCTCTCTTTCTCTCAAAAGAAAAAAAAAGAAAAAATATAATACTTCAGATAAATAAATGAGCTCTATTGTAAGTTACTTGCCAACATTTAGAAGCTGGTAGGTAATGATTATAGCAGTTATGAAGAGGAGTTAACCAACCATGGCCCATGGGCCAATTATAGCCCACTGTCTAATTTCATCAACAAAGTTTCACTGGAACACACCATGCCCATTCATGATATACTGTCCATGGCCACTTTGCTACAATGGCAGAGTTGAGTGGTTGCAACACAGACAGCATGGCCTACAAAGCCTAAAATATTTGCTATTTGGTCCTTCACAGACAAAATTTTTTGCTGATCCTTGGCTTAGAGTTTGCAAATTACTTTCTTTTTCTTTCCTTTCCTTTTTTTTTTTTTTTTTTTTTTTTGAGATGGGGTCTTGCTATGTTGCCCAGGTGGAGTGCAGTGGCTGTTCACAGGCACAATCCTCCTATTGATCAGCACAGGAATTTTGACTTGCTCCATTTCCAACCTGGGCTGGTTCACCCCTCCTTAGGCAACCTGGTGGTACCCTGCTCCTGGGATATCACCATATCGTTGCTGGACTTAGTGCCGACACCCAATCAGCATAGAACTCCTGGCTCAAGTGATCCTTCTGCATCAGCTTCCAGAATAGCTGGGACCACAGGCACATGCCACCGTGCCCAGCTGCAGATTACTTTCTATCTCTGTAGATTCAGATCCACATATACATTTGGTCACATACCGCAGCAGTCAGTGAGGTAGGTATCAAACCCATTCTACAGACATGTAAACTAAGGCACACAGCTTATAATGGCAGAGCCAAGCATAATCCCAGCCCATTTACACCACATTCCACATCTAATCATTAGCTCATAGCCTTTCAGTCCTTAATTTTACTTTACAAAGGTGTTTTCCATTGTATAATTAATGTCATGGCTTTATTATTGAATCATTATTCAGGGAATACCTGCTATGTGGCAGGCACTCTTCCACCCACTTGGGCATAGAGTGAATGAAAGACCTCCTATCATCACAGAGCTTATGTTCCAGGCTGTTGTGCATGTACGTTATGGCTCCTGGGGTCTTAATCACACCCACCCAGCCCATCACTTTGGCTCACCACGTACTAGCATGTATGGTGCCAAGTCCTGCCACTATAGCAATGAAACACATGGGTTAGTCTTTGCCCTGGAGGTGGGAGAAGAAGTTCACAGCCCAGTGGGAAATTGCCTTTAGGGCACATTCTTGATTTCTAGAATGTGCTGTGGACATGGACAAATATCATGAAATATAGTATGATGCTTTATTTGCCGTGCACTTCTATCTCATGACTTTGCTCTGAGGGCTGGAAATAGGAGATGAATCTGAGTAAACACTAACAGAGTCAAAAGATTTCGGAGACAAATGCATCTCAGATTTTAATGTGCATGTGAATAAATCACCAGGGATCTTGTGAAAATGCACATTCTGGTTCCATGTGTGGGGCCTGGGGCTCAACATTTCTGATAAGGTCTCAGGCAACACTCTGAGGACCATGCTATGAGTAACAAGATACCAGTGAACAGTCATATTCCTCTAAGATCCCTCAGATTTGATGCTGGAAGCAAGAAACGTGGGTGGATTCTCAAATTTAAAGGCAAGGGTTTGAGCAGCTGAGCCCAGTGTGGACCAAAACTGTGATCACCCCGTGTAGACGTGAGACCTTGGGAGTCATCCTCACCCCAGAAAAGGCTATCACTTCTACCTACCCCATTCACCAGTTTCCCCTCTCTCTCTTCTAGCCCACACTTTTCTGCAATTCCAGGCTTCTCCTTACCCCCTGCCCAGCCTACTTCATGATTCAGACCACCCTTCCCTGGTAGAGATGTTGAGACTTTTTTTTTTACTCTGTTCAAGTTCAAGTGAGGAAAGCCTGCAGCATTTCTAGCACAGTCTCTGCACTCTCAGTAGTTCCGTCAGATTGACTTGCAAGTCTTCCCAGCCTGTCTGCTTAGACTGCACAAGCTAGTGATTAAAACTCAGAACAATAATTAGACCTTTATTTTCAAAGCAAATTAGGTTTCCAGACCAGAGTTCCACATTCATTACAATACAGACTAATAAAAACAAATCTGGGCACATATGCTTTTTATGCTTTTGTGTTATAAAATCTATCACAGCATTAAAACAATTCTTTTTTAAAAAGTCATTCATGAACCCCCTGCAGAATACTCTGTGAACATTCCCTTCTGTTTCTCATCCAGATATATTGCACATATGTACACATAGTATATACACAAGTGTGTTTTATAATTTTGCCACTTGTTATATGATCAACATTTTCTCTGTTGTCATATGATCTTACTATTTTTAAAGGCTGCACAGTATACCTTTAGTCAACAAACCAAAATGTTTGTAAACAATTCTTTGTGAAACATTCCAATGGTTTCCTGCCTCCCTCACTCCTTTCTTCCTTCTTCCTCTTTTCTCCTTTTCCCCAGTGGCCTCTTCTGTCCTCTCCCTACTTCCTCCTTCTGTATCTTCTTCTCCTATCAGAAAAACAATGCTCCATGAACATTTGAATTATTTCTTTAGGGTACATTCTCAGCCAGTAGGAAGAGGAACACTTCTTCCCTTTCTACATAGTTTGAAAAGCCCAATGTCAAAATCAGTAAGGTATTGCCATTTCCTATAAAAATCTGAAAGGATGACCCCCTAAACACATCTTAGGTCCACCACGCCAACTGAGTAATTCTGTTATTAATTCCAGTCCCTTTTAACTGCATTCATTCCTGGGGTGTTGCAATGAGTCCTGACTGAAAACTAAGTCGCCTCAAACCAGGTCCTGATGCTCGGCTCAGCCACAAAGTCAGGGGTTGGTCTTGCACAAGTTTCTTTCTATTCTTACTCTTCTCTAAATATGCACTTTAGATGTTAATACTTCAGCACATAAAACTATCCTGAAGAATTAATATACTAGAATATGAGCTAATTGACAGAAGTATTTATTTTTTAATCTGTTTGATTCACTACTGTATCCCCAGCATCTAGAACAGTATATGGCACATGGTAGGTGTTTAATAAATATTTGTTTTATGAATCATGGTAAAAAAAAAAAAAAACTGTAAGATCAGAAAAGCAGTGGTTCTTAAGCCTTCTGAGAATAAGTGTATCCCTTGCATCTGTGTTAACAAATATATCTTCACAAATAATTTCAGTAGGTCCAAAGAATCTGGAAATTTTTCCATGGGCACCAGGCAATTCTGGCATTAAGAATCCCTGGTGTAAAAGAACCACTAAGTTCTAATTCATTTGACATCATTCTACCAAGTAGAGGAACTTTCAAATAGTAAGTAATCCATACCTTATGACACATTCGATCTTTATTATGGTCTGTCAAGATAGGCACTATTATTCTCATTTTTATAGAAGCAAATTTGGTCTCTGGAAGATTCCAAAGACCTATTTGAAGTGACACAATTATTAAGTATGGGGCAGGGCCTAGAACCTTGGTCTAATTCAAGTCCAGCCTGCCTTGAGTTAACTGCCTCCCATTACTTCCGAGTTGATTTGCACAACCTTTGTCTTCTTAGCATTTGATTGATGGTTATTGTTAGCGCAGATAATTTGGGCTCCCTTGTAAGGATCAAGATGTTTTCGCAAGCCAAGGTCTTAGATGATTAGGACAAGGCAGGTGCTAATGCCATTCTCAGCTTCGTCTGGAAATTTCTAACTAGAGTCCATTAACTTGTCAGCCCTGGTTCCTCCTGAGCACCATACTGATATAATAAAATAGTGCAAATCGATAGAAACCTTAAACTGGCTTCATTTGTCTTCCTTTGTTAGTATTTTTTTTCTTCTTTTATTTCTACTTTCTTTCTCTGTCACTTTAAAAATGAAGTTTTATCTCTCATTGGCTGTGCAGTTCTGTTTTCAGTGTATGTTTTGAGTTACTGGAAATCCAGGCACATCTAGCTTTTCCCAAACGCACCTCTTATTACCCCAAACAGTAGGAAACTAGCCTTATCTAGACTCTCTCGGCAAAACTAGGCTGTCCTGTTGAGATTGCAAATCTAGTAAATTAATTTTCCTTAAGTATAACATGGCTCAGTAATCAGGTGGGTGAAGATCTGAAAGTTTTCCAGGACTGTTTTACTTGCAGAATTAATGGTAATACTGTTTTTGCCCAAGATTTGTACAGAAAGAAGCTAAATAATTCTCTAAGTTGAGAGGGGAAGGCATTGTGGTTAGCATCTACTGATGGGAATGTGAGAGTGAGGATGGTTGGCAAAGTGCCTTATTGTTCTCTTGCTCCTTAATGTTGCTCACTTAGTTCTCCTGGGAAGTTTTGGACTCAAACTCCATCTACAAAAAAAAAAAACCATCACACCTTGCCTATTCCTGGTGAGATTAACTTCTTGCTGTACATCCTCCCCATTCTCAAGTTTTTGTCTTCTCCAACTGTCACAACATTATTGGAATAATTGACTCTGTAACATGGATTTCTCTAAGTGGATGCATTTGGATTTGTTCTGAGGAAACACTATGGTTACTTTAATATGCCGATTTTGTACCAACAACATTGGACCGGTCCATCCATCATGAGCTGTAATATGGGTGCACAGCTCTCTCTGAGAGCAGCCAGAGACCAAACATTACCCCGAGGAGAAGGCTGTGTCAGGGATCTGTAGCCAGTATGGGCACACTTTGACAATTTCCCTGCTCCTGGAGAAGTTATCCAACAGCTCCTGTAATTCAAGATGGAAAACATCCTCTCAGTACCATAGTTAAAGGACTGATCACAGAAATGAAGGTGCAATCACAGAAAAATTATCCCTAGGCTATGACCACATTCCATGAGCATTTTATTTTCATCACAACTCATGATTTCAATTTTCAGGACTGAGAGTCTCTGCTGAATCCCAATTTAAATCCTTAACATGAAAGCCTGGGCTTTACAGACATGTGTCGATGCAGTCAGTCAATTTGGGTTTAATCCCCTGGGACTGACCACACTTGTGTACGAGGAGGGAACTGGCGAGCTTGCATACCCAAATGATGCTGTCCTAATCAAGTGTGGTATTTTCTCTTTTACTTTTGATCTACCACAAAAGTAGATTCAAGACTACTGTTAAATTTGCCCTTAAAAATGATAATTTTTATACCAGAGTTACTATCTGAGTTTTAGTTTAAAGGGAAAAGTGCCTATGCCTTTCAAAGTCAGGACCATGCTAAAGTATCTTCCAATCTCATAAAAAAAATCCTCTGAACATCTTTGACAATAAAAAAAAAATCTTAATCTTGTCCTTTGAATAAAGGTTGAGTATACCTCTGGGGAAATATTGATATAGACCTAAATCAATATGTCCCCACTTGTCACTGTTTCTCCTCATGCTTTGGACAATTGCCTAACCTTGCTAAGCCTCAGTTTTGCTCAACAAAAGTTGATATTACCATTTGGATGGGTTATCCAGTTGCCTTTGCCTTTATCATTAAAAAGAAGCATTTGGTCCTAGAGATATGAAACATTTCTACACATACATACACCCAGTCCAAGACCTATTAAAGTTCATGTAATGAGAAAGCACAATCCTTAACAATTCAATAATCTAGATTTGCCTTTAATCTATTACAATGTTGGTCTTTTCCTCTGAGCTTGGCCCTTTGTACACCCTGCATTGCTCTTCCTTAAAAAATAAGACTTCACAAGCTGAAAAGTCAAGGAGTGTAGATATGCATGATTGAAGTGCATAGAGTAATTAAACATTTACAATTACAGCAGACTTACTAGAGCAGGACTTGAAGGGTGATCTCACTGGTACAGCCAATAGCCCACTAATTGCTAGGGACAGTCTGGCTGCTTTAGTGACAACTTCTTCCTCCCTAACTTCCACAACTTGCTTGACTGGGATGATTAAGGAAGGCTTCTGAGGGGAGGTGTCATCTTTGTAATTTAGGTGAGAAGGACATTCCAGGTAAAATAGATGCTATAGGGTAAGATACAAAAGCAGGAAAACATAAAGCTTGTTCAGTGAACAATGTGCAGTAGCATTTGATCTAAAGCACATGATTCTGATATAAAAAAGAAATTAGAAAAACTGTCTAGGCTGTAGTTTCAGGGGGCCTTGAAAGTCAGGCTCAGAAGACTGAGTGGACTATACTATAGGAAAGAAGAGTCAGGATTTCACTCATTCATCTCTTCTTGCAACAAATACCCACTGTGTAATTCTGTGCTCCCTTCAAGGTAACCTTTGATAAATAGTATTTCAGACTGCCAAGCATATCTTGGACTGAAGGAGGGTGAGACTGTAGGGCAAGAGGGGAAGCATATTGGAAGGCTATGGGGATGGTCTGGATGAGAAATGGCACTGGTATCATATAGCACATAGCAAGGAGTATTTGGGACCACACATGGCATTAAGAAACACTCTTTGGTCATTTTAGTGGTTGCGTGGTGATGCATAGTATATACCCTCAACTTCTTACAGTTTGCCTTCCAATAATATCACAGCACTTCACATACAGTATAAGAATCTTACAACAGAGTACTTCCTTTTTTCCCTTGGTGGAGAACCTTTGTGGTATTGCTGTTACGCATTTTACTTTAATCATATGTTGGAAATAAACCTCACCATACATTGTTATTATTTCTGCTTTACACAATCAGTTACCTTTTCAAAGCATATTTTTAAAAATTAGGGAAAAAAGTCATCTTTCCTACAGACCCACCATTTCTTGTGCTCTTCATTCCTTTCTGTAGACCCGTATTTCCAGCTGGCATCACCTTCCTCACAGCTGAAGGACTATTTAATGCTTCCTACAGTGCTGTTCTGCTGGTGGTGAATTCTTTCACCTTTGGAATATTTGAAAAAGTCTTTATTTTACCTTCAACTTTGAGAGAGATTTTCTGTGAGTTTAGAATTCAGAATTGATTTTTTTCCTTTGAGTATTTTAAAGATTTGCTCCATGGTCTTCTGACTTGCATTGTTTCTCACAAGACATCTGCTATCATCCTTATCTTTTTTTTTTTTTTCTCTCTCTCTGTAATGTGTCTTTTTTTTCCCCCCTGGCTGCTCTTAAGATTTATTTTTCTTACTGGTTTGAAACATTTTGATTGTGATAAGAAACATTTTGAGGGGTGAATCAAGAGAGCATTGAAACAGATAAGATGTGAGCACTGGGAAAAGAGGTAAAATAAATATGGGCCTGCACAGATTAATTGAAACTGATAGTTGATTTTTTGAGGCCAATATCAACTATCTTTTCAGGTGGAGGAGAGATAGCATTACAGAATGTACCCTAAAAGAAAAGCAATATATACATATACGATATGTACCTACATACATATGCATGGACATGTAGACACACACACACTTTTTATACCCAAAACGACCCTAAGCATCGTGCCTTATAAATAAATGATGAGCCAGTTTGGGAACAGAATTTGGAATTGGCAAAGCATTCTTACATCCCTCATAAGAGTTCTGTGTGGGCAGGATCACTCCACTCACTGCAGAGGTGTAGAAACCAGTGCTCCCCAGAAGGGTAATAAACTCCGTCATGCCCTGCAGCCTCAGGGGCAGAGGTAAAATAAAAACCAAGATCCCCCAGCTTCCAGTCCAAGGAGCCCTGCTCCAACAGGCAGATGCTGAGCCCCACTCAGGTTCTGAGGTTGAAACCCATGGCCCTATAGTTTTCTTCACAATTTCTCAGGCCCACTGCCTCTGGGCTCTTCCCCTGCTGTGTTCAACAAGCTTTAATGCCCCACTGGAATAAAAACTGAGGCCCTTCTCATGCCAGGTGGGTAGTGCCAGCGCAGGAGAGAGTGACAGGTCCTCCAAGTGAATTAGAAACAGCTATCCCCTCGAGGGTCACGGCCCCTGTGGGCACTTAGCTGCATAACTGAAGGGAAAATTTCAGCCCTCACCTACCTCCTCCAAGGGTCTTTGTGCAGTGCACATCCTTCACCACTGTAAACGGCAGCCTGACACCTCTTCATGAATTTTTGTATTACAGACATCATGTAACAGTGGAAGTCACATAATAGGTACACAGTGAATCAGGCTGACTGAATTCTTTCTCATTTTTCACCTTACAGTATGATTAAGATCCTTTATATGTCAGCTTATGGGAAGGGATATAAATTATTTTGCAAATATGTATTGAGTACCTGTTATATGCCAGGCGCTGGTCTAGGTGCAGGGGATACAACTATGGAAAACTGACCCCCAAAATCCTGCACTGATGGGCCTTACATTCTAGTGGAGGAGACAGATAATAAATGAAATAAATCAGTGTAAGTTTGTCGATTGGCATCTTGCAAAGAAGAGAAAAATGAAGCATGGAAGGGAACATGATGTGTTAGTGAGAGAGAGAAATACAGGTGAGAGTGGCCAGCACTTGCATTGTGGAGAAGGTGACACTCGAGGAAAGATGTGAATGGAGTGCAAGCAGCATCGTGGCAGGCAGAATAGCGGCCCCAAGACAGCCACAGCCCCACACCTGGGACCTGGGCAGCTTACCTTCCAGGCCAATAGACATTTTGCAGATATGATTAAATTGAGGATATTGAGATTGGGAGATGCTCCTGGATGATCCACTGGGCCTAATCCAATCACAAGAGAGCCAGAGAGAGATTTGAAGATGCCGCGCTGCTGGGTTGCAGATGGGGAAGGGGCCAGGAGCCAAGAAATGTAGGCAGCAGCTTCTAGCAAGTGGGAAAGGCGAGGAAAGATTCTTCTCTAGAGCCTCAGGAAAAAACAAAGCCCTGACAACACTTTGATTTCAGTCCAGGGAGACCTGTTTGGACATCTGGCCCCAAAGGGGTAAGATAACTTTGTGTTGTTTTAAGCTACCGTCGATTATAATTTGTTACAGCGGCAATAGGAAACTAATGGAACAACTCTGTAAGTATCTACAGGGAAGAACATTCCAGGCAGGGAGAGCAGGAGGTGCAAAGGTTCTGAGGTAGAACATGCCTGGATGTTCTAGGATGCCAGTCCAACTGGACTGGGCCAGAGTAAGTCAGGAGGACTTGAGGAAACAGAAGATGGGGCAAATCACATAGAACACTCCAGGCCGGTACAAAGACATTGGTTTTACTCCAAGTGCTAGGAGGCCGCGCTGGAAGCTATGAAGCCGAAGGTGACGTCTTCCAGTTCAGGTTTTAACAGGACCACTCTGCTGCTGGGAAGGAGGAATGGGGCCTGTCAAGGCAGTGGCAGAAGCTAGGGGACCAGTTAAAAGGCTTTTACTATAAATCCAGACAAAAGAAGATGTTGGCCAGGACCAGGGTGGTGGCAGTTGGGGGAGGGTCAGGGACTGAGAAACAAAGTCTGAACATATTTTGAAAATGGAGCTCATGGATCAGATAAAGGATAGGTGAGATACATATAAGTTTAACTGGAAAAGATCCTGAATAAAATTATTTTAGATTTTAAATTTTAAATTTTACAAATTTTACAATTTTTTAAATCGTAACGTGTCAAGATAACACATGCCGGAGGCAAGAGGCAGAGTGGGTGACAGCCCAAGCTCCTCCCTTGCCAGCAATATGTCCTTGAGCAAGCTGTTTAACTTTTCGGGGCCGCAATGTTCTCATCTGTAGCATGGGAGTGGAGCGGTGCTGACATCACAGAGATGGTATGAGTATTAATGGAGAAAAGCATTTGTAAGTCTTAGTGTCAAACCCAGGGTAAGCGCTCAAACAATGTTCTCTCTCGTCATTTAGAATTAGCTCATTTTCAAAGGTACTTTCCTCTTTGTAAAAACGCCCGAAGAATTTAATGTGAAGTATTTGAAAACAAACAGAAGCGCTCCCTTCCTGTGGGGCAAGTTCACAGAGTAGCTGGGACGCCGGCATATTTCTCTTGGTCCCATAATAGATTTTTTGAGTTCCATTATCAAATAGTTTCTGTAGTTGTCAATCCTGACTTTGAAAAAGGAGCCTGATCCTACAGTCTTTTAAGGAAGAATGGGCATCACATGGCAACTGAATATTTATACCATGCTCTCATCTCTTCAAGCCGCTGTTGTTTTACCATCCTGACATCAAAACCTCGGGGCCCAGGGAAACCTCAGATGTTGGAGAATATCAAACGTGGTCTTCTCCCCTTTTCCCTGGTAGATCTGACGCAACTTTGAACCTTCAAAGGCCGCGATAATCAATGAAGTGGGGAGACACGTGGCATCGCATGCATCATGGTGAAGATGCATTTATTAATGTAAAGTGCATCGTGTGGAACAGCAGTGGGGGCTGAATTAAAATGTGAGGATCAGTAATCCAGCGAAAAACCACAGAACAAAGGGAGAGAGAGACACCTAGCAGGCTGATGAAAGACACTTTGCTGACTGGGGACTTCACTGAAGAGAGCTACATAAAAGGGAGATTACTGCTTAAGTAGGCTAATGTAACCCTGGTGTCTTAATTAAAATGTCTTTAACAAAAGAGGAAGAGGAATAGTGCTGGAAGTTTGGGGGAGGTGTCAGGGAAAGGGAAGAAATTTACAGAGGGGAGAAGGAGGAGAATTTACGTTAAACATTGAGAACAACTCCCTGAGCAAAATAATCTTGAATTTCAATCATGAAGGATATTTAAAAATTGGCTGGACCAAGGAGGCGATTGGCTTTGGCGGCCAGCGTGGGAAACAGCGTTCTAATTTTAGAGCTTGCAGCCATTAACAGCAAGAAGTTAACAACCAAAAACAAAGCAAGTGCATAAAAATGGGAGGAGCAAGGAGCTCAAAAACGGAGCAAATGCAGAGAGACTGAGTGCTGGTAATGAGTACTTCCTTTCCTTACACGCCAGGATCCTGCTTTAAATGTGGTCCCTCTATTACAGATTCTGAGACAGGAACGTGCCATTCCAAAGGAAAGGATTGGTTTCACCCCCAGTTTTGGGAAGCTCAATTTGGGGCCCTCCTTTCCCTGAATCACCATAAGATTTGGCCTAAGGAGCTGGGTTTTCCTTGGGATGACACAGGAAAGAAGCGCCTGCCTTTATATTTGATTAAGTCCTACCCTGTTTTTTCTCCCATTCCACCCTGCAATAACTCAGTGACATCTGTCAGCATGCAGTGTCTCCTGGAGCCAAGCACACGTGAGGTCAAGCCTCATTGTAGGGTGGCGTACCTGCAGGGATGGCTAGGCCTGTCTTCTGCCAGTTAATGAAGCAATTCAGCTGCAGGGGAGAGGAGAACAGGCGTCCCCTCCAACCTGATGATTAAATGTATCAGGTGCATAGTGAGATGCAAGGTTCTTCTCTTCTCAGAGGTCACCTTAAGGCGTGGAAAAGTCAAAAAGTCCTTTGGAAAAAGAATAAGAGAGCTATATCAGCTATCATCAGCTTGCCATTTGATATCAGATAGCATTTATTAAATAGATAAATATTTGTTAAACAGATCATCTTTATTAAGGTGTAGAGAATGAGGCCTGCATTTGCATACTAATGGGAACTGGCCAAAGAAACCCAAAGTTAACAGGAACTATCCAGAAGCCTCCATCTAACTTGAGTAGGAGAATGAAACATGCAATGTACAATAGACACCTATTGCGTGTGTGTGTGTGTGTGTGTGTGTGTGTGTGTGTGTGTGTGTTATCGGGAAGGTAGAGAGGACTAGAAGTAAGCGAGAGAGGAAGAATATCGTAGTCAGAGGAACAGCACAAAGGAAGGCATAGAGTCCTGATAGAGCATGGCATGTTTGGGAGAAAGCAACATGGCTGGAACTATAGGCTCCAGAAAGAGGTGTGGAACCACTGGGGGATGCCCTGCCATGGCAATGTGAGATCTGTTTTCACTGCTATGCTGGTTTGGGAATATGTCACAAGTCTCTTAAAATGTTCATGACCCTTGACCTAGCAACTCCCTTGTGCTAGTCCCTTCCAAAAAATCCTTATTAGAGAAAAGCAAACAAGTAAGCAAAGGAAACTGCACATACACTGATATTTTATTTGTATCTTGTTTATAATAAAGAAGTGCAAATACCTAAACTCGATGAGCGTAAGAACAAGGGAATGGCTAAATGCATGCTGATACAACCACATGATGTATCGTACAGCTACTGAAATTATGTTTACAGAGTCTGTGACACAGGAGGGAGAGAAGCTTGGCTTTTATCATTAGGTTCAAAAAGCAAGGTACAAAATTCTTCAGACCCTTCAATTTCAACTTAAGCAGAAAGTATATTAAAACCTGGAAGGAAGGACACTGAAATGCTATTCTGTCTGTACGATACAGGGTTGTGAGTAAATGAATTCATTTTTTGTCCTGATTCCAAGCAGAATAGGTTCATTATAGAAACTTTAGAAAGTATATTAAACTGCTACTTGCTCTCAAAGCTTTATCTCAGCGCCTCCTTCTGGGGAGTCCGGACTAAGGGTGTTGAGGTCCTGGTTGTTAAGATTCTAGCATCCAGTGGGCTCATATATAAGAGGAAATGATAAGACAGGAAGAATCCACAGGAGATCAGGGGTAATGTGATGATTGTGGCAGGGAACGTGGTACTAGAGAAGGGCAGGTGGATTCAGGAAACCCCTCCGGAGGAGGTAACCAATTGGGAGTGCAATATGGAAGAAATGAAGTTAACTGTCCATGGGTCGTATGGGTGTAGTTCTCCACCTCTGTGAGAGGGAGGCCTGCACCCTTGTGGGTTGTGGCAGGAGTGGGTGGGGCAGGATTCTCAATTTGGTTTAGGACATGCTGGATTTGAGGTGCCTGCATGATAGTCCTGTACCATTTATGATGGACTTCCTTAGGGGAAAGCACGTAGCCATCACCCAATAAACACCCACTGAATTGAAAAGAATTCTTTTTCCACATGTGGATTTTCTAATGGGGGCTTTCTTTAAAGGCCACTCACAAATTTATGAGCTCATGCAGACCAGGAAGTGTGGGATCTGGGGTACGTGCTCACACATCTAGAATACATACTCAAGTTAATACAGCTGTTGAGACAGGAGTACATATGTGTATTAGAAAAACAAGTCCATCTGTAAAATGCTGCAAGATGCCTCCAGGTGTTCAGAATAGCTCTTTAACATGAATATTTTATCAATGCCAGAGCAGACAGAGGGAAATTGTATCCGTTATATCCCCATCACCATCACATGTGGTTGAATGGACCTCTGACTGACGAATCTAAATATGTTTAAAACATTTTTCACCTCCAGTGAAACTAGCAAGGCCTGATTTGTGTTGTTATTGCTCCTGCTAGATTCATGAAATGTTTTGGATGCAGTTGCATTTTGGAAGTGTGGTTTGGCAAATTTTCATCCAAAGCATATGCTTTTATTTTATTTTTTAACTAGCAGTGCAAATGTGGGGAAGTTGACATTTCAGTGCAAGTGGTAGAATGTGTGTGTGTGTGGGGGGTGTTGTTGTTTTATTTGTGTCTTATTTTTATTTTTTATTTTTTTAAAGATTTTATTTATTTATTCGACAGAGATAGAGACAGCCAGCGAGAGAGGGAACACAAGCAGGGGGAGTGGGAGAGGAAGAAGCAGGCTCATAGCAAGGAGCCTGATGTGGGGCTCGATCCCATAACGCCGGGATCACGCCCTGAGCCGAAGGCAGACGCTTAACCGCTGTGCCACCCAGGCGCCCCTGTGTCTTATTTTTAAGTTCAACTTTTCAAATATAGGGATGGTTTAGGGTAACAAATAGCAGGAAAGAAAACCCATTTAAGAAAATGTGTTCTCCAGGGATGGCTCCTCAGCTCTGACAGGGCAGAGTCAAAGGCAAGGTCAGATCCCAGACTTTTGCTGAAAACCATTCAGTGGCTTCTCTTGGTCCTCGGGGTTCAGAAAAATCCTGTGGACCAGGTCTGGCTGCTCTCTCTTTCCAGCCACTTCTAGGGCTCCTCTGAGCCCTACCCCCTCTGCTCTAGCCCTTCTGGTCTTTGGCCATCTCCTGCTTCTGTGTCTTCTCACATGCCGTTTCCCGGGCCTGGAGCTCTTCCTCCTCCTCGTCCCTCCACCTCGCTGAACTCCACGTGGACTTCCGATCTCAGCCTCATTGCCATTTCTTCCAGAAAGCAACAATCTTCTGCTGAGTGGTCCAAGGGGTGGATCTTCTGAAAAACGTCTATAGATTCAGTCCTTCACCAAGCACTGAGCACTCTAGGATGAAAAAGTCCAACCCGAGGGTGGCAGTAATATTGTTGTTAGAGAGCAGATTTCCATGTGAAGAGGAAAGAAAAAGGGAGTCCTGGGCATCCTGCTCATTTACTTATTAGGCACAACTGTGGAGCAAGTACTCTAAACCAGACGCTGTGCTCAGCCCATTACCTAGATGGCCCTAATTCTTACCATAACCCTATATTTATTTAATAATTTGTGAATTTAATACTATTTTAAAAATACCTTTTGGACACCCGTTATGTGCCTGGCCTTGTGCTAGGTACCAGGGGACACACTAGCAAACCAGGGAGACATGGTGCCTGCCCTCCTGGGGCAGACAGACACTGATAGGCTGATGGCACAGAGTGAATGGGTAGTCAGAAGCTGAGACACAGACTCTGGATAGAGAGGGCAAGCCGCAGGCAATCCCCATAGCAAAGAGCCTGGTGACGTGGTGCTTAAGCTGAGAGTGGAAGGAAGGGGTGGGGATAGGGGGGTCAACAAGGCACCAGAGGGGAGGGCTGAGGAGGGGCATTGCTAGGTGAAAAGCCCTCAGGTAAGCGTTTCCAACCTGCGGGTCCTGGTAGGGCTTGTGTAGCAGTAGAGCCACAATGACATGAGGACACCCGAGGTCAGAGATGTCATCCAGAACCAAACCTGCTGGCCCTCCTGGGCCTTGGCAGCATTGGAGGCTCCATCCTTTGCCAAGGAGAAGCAAATGTGGAATTGGTAAGGGGAAGGGGGATGTTTTTAAAGATCTTCCTGGCTGCTACACAGAGAATTCTGGAGTCACCATTCAAATTGCAAATTCCTCTGGCGAATCCTTCTTTCCTCCATTGACTTCTTTGGACAAAGCCATTTCTTTTCCACCCTAAACACCCGTAATGACAGAAATGATTGTCATGTTCATTACATTTGGCAATGTATTATACCTTGGTGCTAATCATTCAGAGGCTCTGATATTGGTCCTTCCATCGCAGGGTTTCTTGTTGTTAGGTTGGCCATCCCCAAAGTCTCTGATAGATGACTTTCATCATTGGAGAAATGATTTCTGATATCACTAGCAGTCACATCTAGGAAAGCAGGTGGCCATGAGGACTCTGAGAAACAGGGGCTTGTGCCCATTTCTCCCATTTGCCCACCAGCAGCCCTTGAGAAGCATGCATGGCATAACTTCAAGAGCAGACTGGCTTCCCTCCACCCTGTGAATTCACCACCCATCATCTTCCCCTTCGACCCTACTTTTCAAATGAGCTCTATCACACCCACTGCCATACCGTGAGGTGAGCTCTGCAGGACTAATGGGCAATTTCCACATCACCCCATTTCCTTGTCATTGTAACTCTGTGCAGTGAGTCTACGGCAGATGACAGCACAGCTGATATTTGGCCTCCAGAATTTTGGGGAAATAGTAAATGAAGCAAGCTCTCATCAGTATCTTGGCTCTCAAGCCTCCTAAATTTGCTGAGGAAAGTTTGATGTTTGTTGATTGTTTCTTCCTTAAGTAGGCAAACTTCAGCCCCAGGAGTTAATAAAATAAATTTTAGTCTCGCCCCAGGTACAGCAAAGCTGCCTGAACTGTGCGTTTGATTGCATACAAAATGTGAACAGAGGATCACAGAACCCTCCTCCTGGCAGCTTCCAGCACAATGAGATCAGCTGCAAGAATGGAATAAATTGGAGATTGATTTCTGTAGTTCCATTCATTTGCAGAAATTTGCAGACAATTAAGCTGTCCCCCTGCAGTATAGGTAGCTGATCCTTTTAGCCAGAGGCTGATTGAGATTTGCTCTCTATCCTCTGCACATGGAAAGTTGTGCTGCTCCAAGTACACTCGAGTAGAGAGGGCTAAGGAACACTGTGCGGACCAGGCTTCCTTGTAAAAGTGATCACCAGCTGTGGAGACAAGCAGCATCACGCTTAGAGCCGGGGGCCCTGGAGTCACAGATGCTAAGGTCCCCAAGACTCACTCAAGAGCTAAGTGACTTTGGGTAAGTCTCTTACATCTTTGAGCCAGGCCAATGGGCACGGTGGTTCTACCTGTGCGTTGTTGGATGGATTAAATGGGATACTGGTACAGTGTCCCTAGCATGGTGCCCGGCACATCCCTACTCCATAAATGTCAGCATTTGCTACAGCAGGCTTGGTGAGTCCAGGGCAAGGATGCCAAGGAAATCTTTGGATTAGAAAGATGGGGAAGGAATAGGCTATGTGACCTTGAGACTAGAGTTTGGAATGCAAGCTTCAACCTCTCCAAAGGAATAATCTTCAGGATCCTTTAACCAGATGTGGAATTCAAACCGAAAAGCATCACGCCTTTGCATGAAACCAGTTAAGGCTCCCCACTGCCCGGGAGTACATCTGACCTTCCCAACTTCTCTGCCAGGTGGCACGAGAGGCCCACGCTACTTTCTGGCCTTGGGTTCAGTGTGAAGGGTCAGGTTTGTTCCCCTGAAATCTCACTGCTTTCTTGGGGGTGGCCTCAGCTGATGGTTGTGGGAGGGGATGGTGAGAACCAAAGCCTGGAGCCTGGTTCCAGCAATAGAGTGCCATCTGGGCCAAAGACTTTCTGATCTTCACTTCTGGAGCACCCTGCCCTTGCAGTGTCTACTCTGGGCACCTTGCCTTGACGGGTGTCCTAGGTGGCTTCTATGGGAACAAACCTTGTCACAGAACACCTGTGTGGAAGAGGCTCATCGGGAAGGGGTCTTGGCATCCTCACCTATGGCGGAGTGAGAGCAGCAATAATCTCAGCCATCATGGACCAGCGGGGACCCGCTGCACTTGGTCCCACTGAAGGCCAGGGGCCTGGGCCCCTTACAGTCACTGGGTGTCAACTCCATCCCTTTCTCCTTTACAATCCTCACACTGTGGTCGCAAGTCCATGAAAACACTGCGGAAGCATATTGTGATTCCCTCTTCTGAATTCCAGGAAAAGGCAGATGTGCACAGACAGAAAGTAGATCCGTGGTAGCCTGTGGCCCAGGCTTGGAATAGGGGAGCAGCTGCATGTGGGCAGCAGGTCTCCTACAGGATGATGGAAATGTTCTAAAATTGGACTGTGGTGATGATTGCTCAGCTCTGTAAATTTCCTGGTAATCACTGCATTGCACACTTAAAAACGGGTGAATCTGATGGTACGTAAATTCCACCTCGAAAACACTTTCAAATGCTGTGGGAAGTAAGAGGGCAGAGAGACTCCAACTCTGCCTTTCTCCAAATCGAACACTCATGCTTGCATTTTCGGAGGAACCTCTGTGCCCTGTGAAGGCAGGGTTGGGGAAAGGAAGAAATGGGACAAACGAGCATCCTCACATTCCCTCTTCTAGTCTGTTCTCTACACAGAAGCCAGCATGTGAGTCTTTTTAATTGTAAGTAGGCTCCTGTCACATCTCAGCTTAAACCCCCACCCCCAAGACTCACATCTCACGCGAAGTAAAAGCCGGAGTCCTCTCTGTGGGCTACACTGCAGGATGGACGGCATCTAAATTCCCTTTCCCAACTCCCTGAGTGGTCTCCTCCCCGTGCTCCTCCCAGTGCTCTGGCCAAGCAGGCTCCTCCCTCCTGCTGCCTGGTGGTCCCTCCTCCCCATGGGCACATGGCTCCCTCTGCCTTCATCCTTCATTGCCACCTTCCCAGGAGGCCCTTCCTGTGGCCTCCTTGGCTAAAATCTCAGCAGCCATCCACCCTGCACACCTTCAGCCCCCCTGCTTGGTTGTGCTCCAGGCCACTGTTCTGCTCATGTCTCTCTCCCCATTCTCGAATGTGAGCTCCATGGGAGCAGAGGTTTGTCCCTTGTGCACTGTACTTTCCCAGATGCTTAGAATTAGTCCTGGGGAGAGGAAGGGCTCCACAGGTAGTTTTTGAAGAAATGAATGAATGAATGAATGAATGAATGAATATGAATCCTGTCTTCCTCCCCTTCTCACATTCTCCATTTCTTTCCTTCTTCCTCCTTCCCCGGCCCCCCTGCCCTCCCCTGGCCACAGTTATCGGGGTCACCCCCTTATTTCCAGCATGCTCCTTTTACTGTGTGATGTGACACCCTCAGGGAGTGTGAAACTTGCTTCTAACACACTGCCAATTTCTCCTGAGATTGAGAAGCAGAGAAGAAAGCAAATGGGATCGTAAACCCAAACACCCTCCAACAGGAAGGCAAAGGCTCCAGTGAGCCCGCGGGAGATGAGAGACGTTCTGGAAGGGGGACAATTGTCCTGTAATAATTCCTGCATGAGTGAGTCTCCCCGAGGACACTGTTCTGCCCCTCCGACTTAAGCAAGATTGGATGAGGCTGCTGCAGGCCTCCTTCTGTTCCAGGCCCAAAGATGCTGAAGATCATCACCCAGCAAGTGCAGGGCCGGAGGGAGGGTCCTGTGGGAGCACACGCCTGGGTGTGTGCCCCGCGTGGCTGAGAAAACCATCGCAGTTTGAAGCAGGAAGGTGTGTTTTGTGTGTCATATGTGTCCTTGGGTTTAGGCTTGTCATGTGTGGCTGTTGCATGTGTATCTATTCATGAGTGGTGTGTGTGGGGGGGGTGTGGGTGTGGGTGTGTGGGTGTGTGTGGGTGTGTGTGTGCGTGTGTGGGGGTGTGGGTGTGTGTGTGTGGGTGTGTGTGGGGTGTGTGTGTGTGCGTGTGTGGGTGTGTGGGTGTGTGGGGGGGTGTGTGCGTGTGTGGGTGTGTGGGTGTGTGTGGGGGTGTGTGCGTGTGTGGGGGTGTGGGTGTGTGCGTGTGTGTGTGTGTGTGTGTGTGTGTTTATACACGTGGTGTGCATGAGCATTTATGTCTGATGAGAATGTTGACGTTAGTGTGCAAGTGTCTAGTGAATCTGGAAAGCTAGACACGTCTGTGAGTCTATGTGTGTCTGTGTTAAGATCTGGCCTTAGGCCACCAACAGCTGAATTACTCACTCATAAAAGGGACTGAGTGGCTTGTCTTCATTTCCTCACATCCCTGTTCTGGTATTAATAAGACCCATCCTTCACTTTTGTGCTGTTCTTTGGAGAGCACAGCATGCTTCCACGCACAATTTCTCATTTCATTCTGATAACCAAGAGCATGGGCAGATTACCCTCCTTTACAGATGAGAAATTCCCCTTCAACCTCTCTCTGTCCTCAAGGAAAGCAGTTCCATCCTCCCTGCTTGGGCTGACTGCTGCCGATCCACTGCCATCCCACTCCTGTGGGCACGCACCCCCATCAGTTGTCCCCCGCGCTCGCCCCATGCCGTGGCTTCCTTCCAAGAGCCCTTTCCTCCTCATGCCCAGCACACCTGCTGGCCTCCCCTTTAACTGACATGACAAACTTCTTCCCGTGTCTCTCCTTTCCTTGTGTACCAAAGCCCTCGCTTCTCATTGATTCCCCTGACACCCAACCCTAACACACTGTTAAGCTGCTCTTTCTAAAATCAATACCTATTCATTGTCAAGCCCAACGGCCTCCTTATGGTATTCTGCTTTTTGGAGAGGATGTCTGCATTGTGTGATATGGCCATGCAACCCCTTCCTTCTTGACATTCTCATCTCTTCATCCTTCTGGTTTCCCCCTTTCTGCCACCTAACCTTTCCGTGGCTTTTACTGGCCTTTTAGAAACCCGTCAAATGGTTGAGCCCCTCCCTTTTCCCTCTCAACATAATCTGGCTTGTGTCAGCTTCTCCTTTCCATCGAGCTACCCTTGTACGTGGGTGCTTGTGACATCTCTCTCCCTCGTTCATCACTCCCTCCTGAAGACAACTCTTTATATGCCCTTCAGAAATCTCTGTTGGATGCCCAACAGTGCCCGTGCCCAGAACTGCTGTTTTGCTTTGGTTTTTTTCTCTTCGCCCACTCTCTTGGTAATGGCAACATCAGAAGTCAGGAAATCCTCACACAGCCTCTCCTTTACCCTGATGTTCCATTCTCTCCCACATCCTCTCTCTTCTCTTTCTATAAACAGCTCTTAGTTTGGTCACATTCTTTTCATCCCCTCTGCTTCTGTTTTCTTTCCTTGAGGTTACCACCACAGCCTGGTGCATTCCGAGGCTTCACATCCCGGATTGACAGGTACAAGCACACACAGCCGGGCATAAACACGATTGCACAGCATACCTGTCCTGATCTGCACAAGGTGTATGGTTGTCAGCCACATCAGATGCTGTGGCTCCTACGTGGCCCCAGTCACACAGAAATACATGGCTTCAGAGCACGCAAACAAACTATTTCGCGCAGGCCTGATCAAAGTTAGACACAGAAGCAAGTATCGAGGTAGACATGTGTCAACAAACGCGTGGTTGTAGATTTACACATAAATCACAGACAAAGACAAACGCAGAGCAACTAACCTGAAAACACAGCCATGGACAAATAGTTTTTAAGGCCCTGCCTCAAAGGCAAAAAGTTGGGAGACACGGGATGTCCCAGCCCCCCAATTCCTTACCGTACCCCCCATGGAGGGCTCTGATGCACATGGAGGCATCTCTGAAATCATTTCCCCTCCTCTACGCTGCTGCCTTTTACACATGCTATTTGCCATTCTGAGACTCCAGCTGCTGGCTGCTTTTCTTAGGCACTTCAGACCCAAGGGCTGACACAGCTGTGCCGGTTACTAAACTTCTGGGGTGCCGTGAGAGCTGGGTACAGGGACTGGCCATTGCAGGCTTGACTCACTGGTGAGCGGGGAGGTCCCCCGCTGTAGGAATGGGGACTCAAGAGCCTGACCCCCCAGGTCTCCATGAGGACAGATATATCACCCATCCACAGTCCTGCAAACACCAGTAAGCCTTTTACTACAAACAACTGGAGAGCTTGTTACTGACCACACGGTACTCTTTTTCATTACTTTAGAAACATTTGCACATACCATCGTCCTGAACTGAAGCTTACCTTTGCCGTGTCACAGAGCCAAATCGCCAACCCCTCCTATTTGCATAGAACCTTAAGTCTTTTCAGAGTGCTTGCTGAGACATTCTCTCATCTGAACCTCAATATTTCTTTATTGTAAATGAGATTCATATGTTGTACATATTTTACACGTTTTCTATTCCTTTGCCATTCCCTCACAAACCAACAGACTCTTCACAGGTGTTATGTACATCAGTGTTCTATGAATATAATCCACTGTGTTTTTCATTGTCTTATCATTGTCTGTCCCATTCTCTCTCTCTCTCTGCTGCTTTTTGCCTGATTGGGCTGCGTTATCTTGTTGGCAGTGGTTGGTTGGATGGGTGGGTTTGTTGTGGTTATTTTAACCCTTGTTATTTTCCCTGCATTACATATACAACACTCTAGTTCTCTGTCTTTACCTGAATAGTAATTATTTGGTCTTCCTAGAAACCAGTCTTTATTTACACTCATGCACTGAGATTTTAAATGTTATCCTTCTATTCTTATTTTAGTTTATGTAAGATAGGAGGTGCCCAATATGGTGTTCTGTGTTTCCCTACACATTTTCTCCTATGTATTCAATCTGCTAGCTAGGTGAATTGAGCAAGTCACATGACCTCTCTGAACTTGGTATTCCTCATTAGTTGAGGGGGAACAAGATTTACTTGAGAAGTTAATTGCAAATATGAGAGTGGACACGTGTAATGTGCCCAGCACATTGCCCAGGGCACACATGAGAAATTGTCACTATTAAAGTAGTCTGTGGCGGTGATTGTGAAAGCAGTCAATGTGGTAGTCATGGTTATAACATGCTCTTCATGACTGCATTACTGCTATCTAAGAGTGTCTCCTGCTGATGGACCCAAATTCAACTTTGTCTTGCAGTTGAACATGTTGGTTGCTTGCCATTTTTACCCTTTATAAATAATGTCTCGCTGAATACATTCCTGCATACAGTTTTATTCTTCTTTTGAATTTAGCATTTGAATGTATTTCTAGGAGTGATATTACCAAGTGAAGGGATATGTATATTTGTAAGATTCCCGATAAATAAATATTGCCTGATTGCTTTCCACCAAGAGGACTATCAGATTACACTCCCATCAAAATCTAAAGAAAAATTATAGAAGCTTTCTTAGCCTTAGGTGATCTGGTTTCCTGTTTGACTTATCTTATATAGATTTTCCTTTAAAACTATACATACACACGCACATGCACACACACATACACACACATGCATACATATACACACATACTTTTGTAGGGCATGGATCAAGGATGGTATTTAAATATCATGTGCCACGTGATTTTGGTAGGAATCCGTTGTCCAAAGTTTGAGTTGCTTATGTTTGATGATACATAACATAATTTCATTAGTAGATGTCATTGACTGAAATTGGTTTATATACTGAAAATGATATCCCCCTTTCAATTCTCTTTCAGTCCTCTGATCAGATCAAAGGGAAGGTCTCAACTTGGTGCTAACAACACTTTAATGCCCCACTACCCCTTTCTTATCTCCCTTTTAAAAAGAAGATCTTGGGGGCGCCTGGGTGGTGCAGTAAGTTGAGGGTCAGATTCTTGGTTTCAAGTCAGGTCCTGATCTCAGGGTGATGAGATCTAGCCCCACATCGGGCTCCGCAAGCAGCAAGGAGTTTGCTTGAGTCTCTCTGCCCCTCCCCCACCTCTCTCAAATAAATAAATAAATCTTAAAAAAATTTTTTTAAAAGAAGGAGGAGCTTATTTTCCCCCTGAATTTCCAGCTCAAATTGGATACAATCATTTGGTCTCCAGTATGTTTATGTTCATGTTTTCCTACTTTTTATGGAAAGCAACACTGGTACTCCATTTAAATTATGACACCAAGTTCCCTCTTTTGTACACATTTATGTCACTGAATAGATAAATTACAGATAGGACAGAAGTCTTGACAGTGTTGTTCCAATAATTGAAGTTTGGCACGTATATACAGCATGGGCAGTGCATTCCACAGTCGGCCTACTAATAATAAAAAATAGTCCTCAAAAAAACATTGACTAGGAGTCTCCATAATGCCTGACATAGTGTGGACCTTCGTGATTTCTCCTTCATCCCTATTCATTTGTGAGTGTAAGAACCTTGCAGTTGGCCATGAGGAGAGTCACTTTTATATCCAGTGGATTCTGTGGGTTAGTGACCAGGTGAGTAATCTCCTCACATGGCAGATTAAGAATGGGAATATACAAGTAACGAAGGATGTATAAATCAAGACTGACATTGTGAATAGAATGATTCAGAAGATGGGATTAAAGAGCTTAATGATAGGCATTGTGAATTACAATGTCAGCTTTAGTATGATTCTAATGATGTACTTGCTAACGCTAATGAGGTTTGATAGAATAAAATTAACAATGTCCAAACAGCTGTACGCTTTCACAACAAAGGAACCATATCTCAGAGCAGACTGATACATCCTTTCCATGGGGGATTTTAGTCAATTGATTTTGTTTTTTTCTCTCTTAGGATATATTTAAATTTGCAAGAACTTCTCCTGTCCCAAGACAAAAGAGGTCCATTGTGGTATCTCCCATTTTAATTCCAGAGAATCAGAGACAGCCTTTCCCAAGAGATGTTGGCAAGGTAAGTCAGACAAAAGACAAATGACATAACAAAGGCATGTTTTTATTAAGAGGAGAGTATATACACAAGGCAAGCTGACTGTGACTGTCATGGTGGCCCCCCGAAATCAGTCTCTATTCCTCTATGATAAAAAGCCAGATGGTTTTGCCAATAAAAGAATGACAAAAAGCCATCAAACAACAAAAAAAGTATTTACAAAAAAACAATAATAACACCTTTGAATATCACACTTTGGAGAGCTACATGGCAGATAACAATGCTAAAGTTGTGTCTGGAAGATATCATTGGTTAAGGAATAGACTCATTGCTTTTAAGATGATGTCTAGGTAACCAGGCAGATACGCTGCTATACTAATATGGTAGTGTGATGATACATGACCTTTTTATTTAGATCCTAGTTTTCTTTTCCTTATTTTATTTTTAAAGATTTATTTATTTATTCAAGAGAGAGGGAGAGAGAGAGTCAGCAGGAGGGGCAGAGGGAGAGGGAGAGAGAGCGAGTCTTAAACAGACTCCACGTGGAGCTCAGAACCCAGTGTGGGACTTGATCTCATGACCCCAAGATCACAACCTATAAAACCAAGAGTCAGACGCCCAAAGGACTATACCACCCAGGCGCTCCTAGATCCTAGTTTTCAGAGGTGTTAAGTCCAGGAGCACCACTGGGTCGGTTCTCTAAAAACTAAACCAGATCAAAAGAACTAAATCATACTAACCAGACCCAGAAAACATTGTTGCACAAGTCGGTGCAATAAAACTTTTCCGGGAAGAAATATTCGCTGTTAAATGGGCAAAAATATTGATGTGCCTGGTCAGCACATTCTCTCCCCCTAGAAGAGTCAACAAGGAGAATCAAATTTAAACCAGTTAGTATTTTTTGGTCATTACAGACTTTGAACAGTGGTGTTTAGTTCAACGAATGATCTTGATGGCTGGTGCTATTGGATTATTTATTCATTCATTACATAAAGAAGAAGCATCTGTTATATGCCAGACTCCAAGACTGGGGCTGGATGAATATTGGTGTGAACAGCACAGAAGCCCCTGTTGTGATAGAGCTTGTACTGTACTGGGGAGATAGATATTTTGATGAATAAATAAACAAACAAGAAAATTGCAAAGAATAAGAAATTCTGTGAAGAGCAGAAGCAGTTCTTCAGAAATAGAGTAAATAGCCAGACCAGGGAGTAGAGGGACAGAAGTGTTCACACACATGGCCAGGAATGCTGGTCAGAGACCCTGGTGTTTGATTGGAGGCTGGAAAGATAAGAAAGGGACAGCCATGGGAAGATCTGGGGAAGCTTCATTCTTAGCAGAGGGCTCTGCATGTGCCAAGTCTGCAGGTGGGAAAGAATGAGGCATATTTGAGGAGCAAAATATCTGCATGGCTGCAATGAGGTGAGCAAGGAAGAAAGTGGTAAGAGCTGAAGTCAGAGAAGCTGACCTGTCGTAGAGCCTCCAGAGACCATGAGAGTGGGGATTTCATTGTGTACACATCAAGAAACCACTGGAAGGTCACCCCGTGTGTGCTGAAAGACCCTCTGGCTGCCTCATAGGGAATGATTTGTGAGAGCAGAGTGGTCAAGAGGAGTGGACACAGAGATATCTACCAGGAGGGGTGTTTTAAGGTGACCTGGGCCAGAAGTAAGGGTCACTTGGACTATTAGAAATCTATTTCTGTTGAAAATTAGAGGCATCAATAATCCAATGTCCTGGTAATCACTGTATTTGTGATTTTTAAAATACCACTATACCAAAGACACCTTTCTTTAAGCAAAATCTTGCCAGGAGTCCAGGGCATGATGAGAAAGGAAGCAGAGCTGTACCAAGTGGACAGCAGTGGGATTGATGAGCCCTGTCCTCTGGACAACCCTAACCACTGTGATGGCCCTTCTGTAGGTGTTCCTAAAGCCCAGGGTGGCACCCACCAAGGGTCAGGTTCTCCAAGTCTGCAAGGCTCTGCCCCCAAACAGTTTCAGAGACACAAGTTGCATCCTTGCTCTTTAGACCTCTATGTAAGCCAGTGTTCTCAGCCCTCGCTGTACATCTGAGTTGTCTAGGGCAGTTAAAATACAGATGCTAGGCTCCACCTTCCAAGACTGATTCAGTTGGTCAAGGAGTGAGGACCAAGCATCAGTATTTTTTTTAAAAAAATCCCAGATGATTCTGGTGGGCAGCCAGGATTCAGAACCACTGGCCTAAACCAGTCCTACTTTAAGAGGAGCCATGGGCCAGCAGCATCGGCACCACCTGGTTGTGAATAACTGCACTGGTGTACAAAAACTATGTCCATGCTTTTTATGCCTTTGAAGGAGCTTTTTCCCTCTTTGTGACTGCTTGGTTTTATTCATCCATCTTATGCTTTTCTTTATATCCTATGTCTTAACTTCATCCACTCCACTAATAGCTAACAAGTGATGCTCTGCTCTACTGTGAGAGAGTATATGGGGTGTCTTCAGACAGTTTGGGGAGGTGGGGAGAAAGGAAACATATCCCACTCACCTACCCAAACTCTCTGAGTCAGGCAGCTCTAATTTTATAAATATCACATATCAGACTTTAGTGTAAGATGCTATTTGAAGAAGAGACTCTGTGGTTATGAAAGTATAAAGACACTTGTCTCACTTTGGTTTCCCCCAGAAGCTGACCCTGAGACAAGGATTCAAATGTAAGTAGTTTATTTAGGATAAGAAGAGAATACTTGTAGGGGAGTATAGAAGTGAGACAGGAAAGAAAAGGAGCCAGTTGAGAGGCCTGTTTATTAAGGCAACTATGGCTGTCTGTCAGTGACTGCATTGTAACCCTGAGGGGAAATGCTAGGAAATGGTGTAAACACAGGGGAGAGAGCTGGGGTATTTATACACCAACCCCATCCGTCTTTGGTTGAGGGTCTTTCCCAAAGTTGTAATCTCTCCAGTACATCTGTCCTTCCCTGTGCTCTGGGCAGTGGCACACGGGCCTTCTGAGGCTGGCGGGGAGACAGCTGGAAGTCTGCTGATGTGCCGTGAAAAGGTGAGATCCAAGGTAGGGGGACAGGGCACTGATGGATTCTGTTCTGTCACTGAACTTAATATATTTTGCTTTACAGGCCAGGTTTTCTTTGTCTCATCTTCTGCTCCCATCTCATTTTCTCAACTAACTTTCTTGTCTCGTGCCTTTGAAGTCAACTGTACTTGCTTCTCTCCATTAATAAGTACTCGCTCCAATCCAGGCGAGAAAATCTCTGAAATTCATGTCAACTCACATCAATAAACACATATTCAGCATCTGCTATTTACCAGGCACTGTGTGAGGGGCTGGAGAGTTAACGACAAAAGGCAATAGACAGGTCCTTAATCTCACAGGATTACAGAAGAATAGAAAAGATCATCACAAATGCATTATTTGTCCAATACTGTAAAATATTAGCACCTTTCATCTATTATGTTGAATTCTCATAATAGCAACCCCACGAGGATCATCTTCCAAAGTGCCACCTGAGACTAATGAGACTCAGGGCTAGTCACCTGTCTGGAGCCACACAGTTAGTAGGAGAGATGAGCTCCATGCCAGCTCTTTGAGATTGCAGAGTCTCCACTCTTTTTTTTTTAAGACTTTATTTATTTACTTATTTATTTGACAGAGGGATAGAGAGCACAGGTAGGCATAGTGGCAGATAGAGGTGGAGGGAGAAGCAGGCTCTCTGCTGAGCAGGGAGCCTGACAGGGGGCTTGATCCCAGGACCCTGAGATCATGACCTGAGCTGAAGTCAGTCTCTCTCTCTCTCTCTCTCTCTCTCTCTCTTTTTAAAGATTTTATTTATTTATTTGACAGAGAGAGAGACAGCCAGGGAGAGAGGGAACACAGGCAGGGGGAGTGGGAGAAGAAGAAGCAGGCTCATAGCGGAGGAGCCTGATGTGGGGCTTGATCCCACAGCCCTGGGATTATGCCCTGAGCCGAAGGCAGGCGCTTAACGACTGAGCCACCCATGCGCCCCCAAAGGCAGTCTTTTAACCAACTAAACCATCCAGGTGCCCCAGAGTCTCTGCTCTTAACTAGTATGCTTGATGCTACTAAGTACAATTTGAGAATTCTCTTTCATGGAATGAAATGTCTTTGCTAACAATTACTCTCTTTAAAACAGCATTAAAATTAAACTTAATTGTTTGAAGTGCACACACAAAAAAATAGGTTGGATAGAGGGCTGGGTAAATAGATAGATAGATGATAAAACAAGTATAGTAAAATGTTAATGGTAGAATCTAGATGGTGAACACAAGTTTGATTACTGAAAACTTCTTTTAACTTTTCCTCTGTTTGTAAATTTTGTGACACAATGTTGGGAAAAAATTAAGCTTGACTAAATTCAAAATTATCACAAAACACATGAGAACTGACATACCAGCACAAAAATATTTTTATTTGTTTGTCTTGAACTTTAAAAGGATGGTGGAGACTTAAGTATCTGTTCTTTATTTTCTTTTTTTGTCATATTTCATCACAATCTGAATTCCTTTGAAGAAAGGAGATTCATATACTACAGGGTCAAGGCATCAAAGTGGAGTGGTGCAGCAAATCCACTCAACTGTTTCTCAGTTGAGTCTGTGCCATGTAGAATTGTATATTGACAGAAAGGCCATGTGGGGAGCTCTAGGGGTCAGACAGAGTTTTGGCTGATGCATAATTTGTTTATCTTCCAAATAATTAGTTAGCTGGTAAGTGGCTAAATTACTAGAATGCGGGGCTGCTTTTCCATCATCTCTCAATGTTTCTGAAAAATGGGTTAAATACCCCATTGTGAACACACTCCCTCTAACCTGTGATTTCTTTCCTATTTCTGAATTCTAAATGGCAGTGAGGACCTGGGGGCCTGTGCCCTAAATGTGTAATTCCCAACATGTGCTTTTTCCCTCCCCCTTCAAAGCGTGACTATTTCAAAATTTGGGCCATAAATAATTTCATAGTTTTACCAACTTTCACTGATAAATATTTGATTGCATCGTTAGAGATTTTTGAGTTCTTGGGCCCGATTGATTGAGAGCAGGGGACTTTAAATCTGTGAGGCAGCAAGGAGGTCTTTGGGAGATGTATTTTATTCTGTTTTATATTAAGTTTGAAAGACAAGTCATTTATGAAATGCTTATTAGAGATTCTACTTTCATCACAGACCTTTTTCATCAAAACCAATGAAACTACATTTTACTGAAAATCCTTTTTTTATATCCCCTATAAATTGGTAGAATGGGCCTTTAGAAGGACATCTTTAACCCAGGATGGAAGAAATATGTAATTGGACCATGTGCTTTTCGTAAAGGGAATCAACATAGATCATTAGACCAAATCATGAAAACCACTCAACCAGGACTCTGCTTTGATTGTGTCATGAATGCAAGTCATACATGAGGATAATTTATGGCAGTTCCTAAATATTCCTCAGAGTTCTGAGCATACGGTTTATTAGGGATCTCCCCATATGCAGGTACTCTGCACCTCCCCATTTATGCCCACCAATGCAAACAGGTCCCAAGGAATCTGGTATCTCAGAATTGAATCTGCTTTATTCCATTTAATAGTCATGCATATCACTTTGAGAACCCATGGGTGCCAAGGTCCTCAGAAGCTGGGCCAGAAATCTGGAACTGGATCCCTAGCACTGCTCCATATTACCCTCCTACTGAAATATAGACTCAGCGCCATCCTATTGCCTGACTCGTTCTATGTAATCGCTAAGGGTCCTCCACCCCTTTTAGAATCCACTGCTTCACATTTTTTATTCCAGTCTGACTACATGCCTCTTCTCAGAAATTGACAGCTCTTTAATTTCTCCTTTTAAAAACAACTAGCCATCTTACTCGATAACTACAACTTAGCCCAGGCCAGTGTATAGAAGAGAAATCTGAATGTAAGAAAGAGATCCAAGATGTCCAAAGCTCAATACTCAAAAACTCTTGGAGAGCTGAATAGCAGAGTTTATTTCTACATTCAGCAACCCCACTGGTACATACGCCTTTCCTACTTCTATGGCTTTGAACACTTTCCTCTTCCTGGGACACACCCCCTTCATCCTCACTCCACAGGGGGTGCATGCATTTACATTCAAGGCTTCAATGTCCAGTGGAATATTTACATCCCCTCAGAAAGTTCTGTCCACACTGCACAATATGGTAGCCACTAACTACCTGTGGCCATGGAGCACTTGATGTGTGGCTAGTGCAATTGAGGAACTGGATTTTTAAATTTTATCTAGTTTTAACTAATGCTAGTTTAAACTTAAAAACTACTGTTTGATTCAGTTATTGGAACAACTTGCCATATGAGACCTACCTTTTCTACTTAAATTTTAATCTAAGTACAGGTGAAATACTTTTGATGAAAATATATTTAAATTGATATGTAAGTGTAATATAAACACAGGATTTCAAAAATGTAGTACACACAAAGAATGGAAAATATCTCATTAATAATCCTTATACTCATGCCATATTGAAATAAAAACATTTTGAATATATTGGTAGGATTAAAATTAATCTAGTTTTTTTTTTTTGCTTCGTTTATTATGTGGCTACCAGAAAATTTTAAATTACACGTACAGCTCGTATTATATTTCTATTGGTCAGTGCTGAGCTAAAGCCTATTTTTGATAAGATCTCCTTGGAATTTTTGTTTGATCTCCTTTACCCATTTTTTATACCTCTTGCTCGCCTGTAACAATTTGGAACAGCAATCAATTTCTTTTGTATTTTTCTTGTCTCTCTGTTAGCTATAATTCCTCAAGTGTAGTGATACAGCATACTGCCCAGCACCCAGTAGGGACTCAAATATTCTTTGACTTGAATTCTGGTTAGGCCTATGGCTAGTTGGATAAGGCATTCACTGGTTACTGATTAAAGTGATCACAGCCTAGTTTGTTGTTGGAATGGAATTAATCGACCATTATATGATTGGTCTAGATATTTCTAGCAAATCTTAATTTTCCACAATGACAATGAGGCTACCAGATAAACTGGTTGGCAGTCAACTATTATGTCAGGCCAAATAAGTATCCTTAGCAGATTGTGGTAGATGTGTGGGGTGTGTATGGGGAGGGGATAGAGAGGGAGAGAGAGGGAGGGAGAGGAGAGAGAGAGAGAGAGAGAGAGGGACGGAGGGAGAGGAGAGAGAAAAAGAGAAAAAGAGAGAGGGAGTGAAGAGAGAAAGGGAGAGAGGGAAGGGGGAGAGAGAGAAAGAAAGAGAGGGAGAGGGTAGAGAAAGAGCAGAGGGAGAGAGATAGAGGGGAAAGTGGGGAGAGAAAGGGAGAAGAGGGGAGAGAGGGAGAGGGGAGAGAGAGAGTGCCTGTTATTTCTATATTTGCTTATTCACAGTATTTCAAACCCACTTAAATAAAAAACCTCAAAACTTTAACTTTATTCACAATTGAACAGAGTTAATTTTAAGTTATTTTGACTAAGTTTAATAAAAGCATATATTCACCATTAGCAAGTGTTGCCCTCTTTCTGCAAAATTTAATTAATGATAAAACATAATTGAGTTGTTTTGGTTGTTTGCCAAATACATATATATGCAAAAATGCCCTCAAAGGTATACATCCAGCAAATAAAGACATCTGAGCCAATGGAGGAAACAATATTTTTAGCCCTGAGTTTATCACCCTTTCAGTTCTCAATTTGAAAGTTTCCCAGGGCTTTATTGTTATGTACAGTTGGCCTCTGACTGAATTTATATTTAATTATTCGTGAGCATTAAAGGATCTGGCATTTCAGTTTGAATTAGCACCCTGGAGACAGGAGAGTTGAGGAATTTTCAAATTCAACTAGAATCCTCAACATGTAATGAGTGTCAGGATCTAAGCCAAACACGGCTACCCCCATTGTCCTGTTTAGTTCTTATGACAACCCCACAAAGTATTACATCCACTTCTCAGATGAGGAAACTGAAATCAGGGAGATTAAGCAACTTGCCCAAGGTTACTCAGTTGAAAGAGTGGCAATGCTAATACTAAAACCTAGGAGTCTTGAGTGATAGTCACTGATCTCGGCATGATAACATGCGTGAATGTTGAGTCCCCATGGGTTTCCACTGTTTGCAAAGCATGCTCACATGAATTGTCATTTGACTCTCACACATACTCTCAAGAAACCGGTGTTATATCCCCATTGTACCACTGAGGAACCGAGCTTAAAGCATCGTGCAAGACAGGTATAAACTGAGTTGTCATGTAAGCTGAGCTCCTTCAGCATTCCCACCTGCCATGAAGCAGGTGGTCTGGATGGATTTCAAAACAGCACATGGCATGGGGTAAGGAATAGGCTTTACTGGAGAAAGAGATCATATAGAAGTCAGGGGTCAGCCAAAGATGAGAATCACATCATCCCACGGAGAGCCCTGCCAGGGCCTGGGCAGAGAGCTGAACATCATCTAGGTTTGCCAGAAGAGGCCCTCAGCTGCCGTAGTTCCCCCTTCTTAGGCCAGCTTGACTACAACATTGTCAGTGGACAGATAATCAAATTCTTGGGGTTTCTGGCAGCCTGAGCACAGGTACCCAGATTTATAGAAGTTATCTAAGATTCCAGATGCTCAAAGCCAGATGCCTTGGACAGTGATATGCTGGTTAACAGGCTCTTAGAAGAGGGGGAGGGAAGGCCTAGTTAGTAATGTTTGCCACTTTCTTTGGTGAAAGTATTCCCACAGTGACCAATTTCTAGCTACCGACTTGCAAACTTCTTGAATATTTAACAATTGACTTTCACAAAGAAGTAAGAGCCAGCTCTGGCTTACCACTGACCTTTGGAATAGGATGCCAGATGGGTCAGGGAATGCACTGGTCCCATGGGGGTCTATGCTTGAGTGGAACCTCCAGCTTGGAGAAGTGGCTTCCCCATCTACCTGTGGTTTCTTGTCCAAGGTGAGCACCAAGGGTCATTTGGGATAATTCTGCTCCTTGCATCACATTAAGTGCCTTGTCTGAAGTCACATAGCCAGTGTGAAGGAGAAACAGACCTTGAACCTGTGCTCTTTCAGCCCTGTCACAACTCTCCTTCTTTGCACAAAAATCCCAAGTCTGTCTCCAGAGGCTGACAAATTCTGTGACAATTGTACCAATTCTACCTGGAAAATGAGGAAGAGAGAGAGAAAATTCTCTGTGAAGTGTGGAGCAATGAGGTTAACTTCACAAACAGCTATTTGATGTGCATGTTTGCGCACTGAGTCAAGGCTGGGGGGGGTCATGTCTTAGTTTAACAAAGAGACCACATATTGACAAGCAGAAAACTGCTTTCTTCACCAGGCAAGGAGAGTCACTGTCTGGCTTCAGAGGCCACATTTTTTTTGTTGTTGGTATGCCTGCTGACAACCCCGTTCAAAGGAGCCACAAGGAACAAAAGTGAAGGCAGAAAAGGGTCTCTTTGGTGTAATTAAGAGATATCACCACTCGTTTTTCTCAGCGACAAGGCCACAGCTGACTCAGTCGATAAGGGCTGTGAAGGAGCAGGGCCCAAGGTGCTGTGGGGAATGGATTGGACCTTTTGTGGTCAGACCTCCAGTCCCAGTTTTGAAGAGGATTGAGGCAGAGCTGGATGGAGACGGAAACATGCCCATACACAGTTTTCTGAAGAAGGGGGGGGGGGGATGAACGAAGAACTCACCTTTATTTCCCTTTTTTAGCCTAGAATTAGCCCTGGCTTCTGAGTGGGGTTATAGGGGAGAGACTTCAGTGTGCAGCTGGGCCTGCCTCTACATGCAGGAATGGGGAAGATCTTGGGTACAAACTCCCTGTGTTGTAAGTTTAAATGGTCCCGTCTGCACCCGGTGTTTCACATTGGGCGTTTTGGATCAGGAGATGAAGAACAGCCCAGCTTAGGCCTTTTGGGTAGGCAAACATTCTTCATAGGTGGAAAAACTGGGCTTCATTAGCTCATTAATTAATTCATTCATTCATTCAGAAATATTTACTGAGCAATTACTATGGGCCAGGCACTGCAATGGCTGTTTCCCATGGATTCTCCCTCAACGAACATGCAACTAGGGAAGACACAGACCTGTAAACAGGCAGATTAGACCATGACCAGGAGCTGTGGGGTGTGGAGAACCTGAGAAGACACAGACGTAATTCCCAAGAGAAGTCCCGAATGCTTGCATACCAGTAGGCAAGGTAAAGTTGGCATGGAAAGAGTTCTCCAGGTAGTGGGAAGGGTGTGATCCAATGTCTAGAGCCAAGAGAGAGCATCATGTATCTGGAGAGCCAAGAATAACTGAATGTGGCCATAATTCAAGGAGCACCTGTCACAAATAAAGTTAGAGAAAGAGTCAGGGGCTAGAAGATGAAGAACCGTAAACACGACTCCAGGGGGTTCATCAGTTATACATCAAGGAATGACATGACCAGATTTGTATTTTAGGAAGATCAGTCTGGTTGCAGGGGGGTCACACCTGGAGGCTGAGAAAACCAGAGGCAGGAAGGCCCAGATGAAGGCTGAGACAGCAGCCCAGGTGGGCAGTGCAGGGCTCCTGGGTCAGGAAGTGGCGGGGGACAGGAGCGAAGACACTGAGTCAAGAGCTGGGCAGCCTTGGTGAGTGAGTGTTGGATGGGGAGGGAGGGAGAGGAAGGCCCCTCTTCGCTGGGACCATCGTGCCTCCTTAGGATGCTGACCACGTCACCTGGATAGAGGAGTCAGCTGTGGGTCAGTAGACCTTTTGATGAAACTAGGGCCTGTTTTATCCTCCTCTCTCAAGTTCAGTCTTTACTGAGGGCCATCTGGGAAGCAAGAGGGAGGTGCTCCCAGAGGAGCCAGATCCACCTGTGTGCTGTGCGGAGGAGCACGGACAGGCTGCATCCAGAGCTGGCCTTCTGGGGAGTACATTCATCTTGCACCAGCGACACTTGTGGGACACCAGGTCTCAGGTGCCCCTTCGCCGTGTGTTCCCAGGTGTGAACACAAACCCTGCCTGAGCCGTGCCTCCTGATTTTCGTTTAGGGATTCCTGGCTGTGGATTTGAAATCTTTTTTTTTTTTTTTTCTGCCAACTCAGAAATGCGTAACAGCTGCGTTCACTGTTGGCCTTCTAGCCTTGAATTCATTCTAAATACATTTCTTCTTAGTAATTTCTTCTTTGAATGCTGATGTTTGGCTACGCATTAGTATACACAATTCACAGGCTCTGTGTTGCTCAATTTTTAGTTCATTTATTTGACAACTTGAAATTCCTCACAAGTGGTGCTTTTATTTTGTTATTTGCATCTGGAAATCATTCCTAACACGCCATGGAATAAATCTTTTCTTTCTTTTTTTCATATTTTTCTTATTATAAAAATAATAGATGTTCATTATAAAAACTTTAAAGAAAAATATACATTAACAATAACACTATAAAAAATCTCCCCCCCACCCCATAGTTGAGATAAGCACTCTTGGCCCCAGGACAGTGCTTCTCAGTCTCTAAAGTGCATGCAAATCACAGAAAGCACAGGTTCCCGAGCCTCATTCCATCAAGCACGTGGGTTCCCTAGGGCCGGAGTGGGGCCTCAGAGTTCACCTTTCTCACACGTACCCCGGGACTGCTCATGCCCCCGGTTCTGTGGCCCCCACTTTGAGAGACTCTATCTTAAACATCAGTACCCACACAGGACCATCTTGTACTCCTTGATGTTCCACCCACCGACATCTCACAAACATCTTTCATGTCCTCAAAAGTCTTTCCTCAATGGCATTTTGAAAGGCTGTGCGGTATGACGTGTCATTGGTCCAGCTGTCACTGAGCTCCAGGGGTTCTTAACGTGGGGTCTACAGATCCTGACAGGCTCCATGCATAGATCTGTTCCCTTGGCTTTTGTTTGTTTTGCACTTAAAATATTATCTTGAGGAGGATGCCATGTGATTTACCAACTACCAAAGGAGCGCATTAGACAAAATGATTAAAACCCTCATACCATCCCCAATGAATGGCATCTAGTGGTTTCCCTCTAACATCTCCTAGTAGTCAAGCATATTGCTGTGATCACCACCATTCATAAATCTTTGCATAGATATGTATGCACATAGGCATGTGTGTATTTGTGTGTGTGTATAATCTATGGCTACCTAATCTGTTGAATCCACTGTTTCCCTGCTTTGATGCATTCTCTGCCCATCTCCATTTCAGCTCTCCTTCCATCTGGCACCCCCAGCTTCTCCTCCCCACCCATCCCCATACTCCCTAGGTCTAGAACAACTTTGTTCTCATTATACTGGGAAGCTTTCATTTGGGGCAATATATCCTTAGCCCTGCTGAGGATTAACAACACAGCTAATTGGATATATACATCCCATGCATGCTTGGGAATGTAAGGAATACCCCAGAACCTTCCGATTCCACCTACGGTTCCCCATCATTCTCACTGACATTCTCCTTTCCATCATGAAAAACAGCCTCGTTTATGCTGCCCCCCCTCTCGGACTCTAAGAAACCCCCTCTACCAGAAGTACACTGTGCTCTGTGCTTTGTGGGCCCCATCACTAATTCCGTGCAAAGGAGGTATAGAGGAGGTATTTCCATGGCCTTTACAGAGGAGGACACTGAGGGATTAGTGGACTTCTCTGATGCCCCAGAGCAGTGAAGCTAGGATTTTTACAACTCTTTACTGAAGAATAATATAGTGACACAAAAGTGCAAAATTACAAGTGTTCAGCGCCATGATTTTTTTTAATAGACACCCATGAAGTCAGCACTCAGATCACAAAATGGAACATGACCAGGCCCCAGAGGCCCCTTCATGTCACCTTCCAGGCACTAACTCCACATGGTCCCAGTGTAACAATCCTCCCCTCTATCACCATGAGTTAGTTTCACCATTTGGTACATAATATAAATAGACTCTTACAGCATGTATTTTGTGTTGGCTTTTTAAATTTTTTTGCTCAGCATTACACTGGTGAGATCCGTCTTTATTGTTAGGCACATTTGTAGAATCACAGATGTGTCGTATCACATTTTCTAAATACACCACACTCTCTCCTCTCTACTCTTGAGGGGAATTTGGATCATTTCCAGTTTGGGGCCATTACAAATAGTACTGCAATACCACTCTCGTGCATGCCCTTACGTGAACATGTCCACACATTTCTGTTGGGTGTATACCTAACCGTGGGATTATTGAGTCAGTTTTAGTAGATTCTGCCAAAGTGGGTTATACAGAAGCTGAACTTTAAACCCATTATTCTGACTCTCTAATGAATTATGGGAGTAGGGTGGGTGGCATATTTGTTTAGTTTTTTCTGATGAAAAATATATCCAGTTTCTCTCTGACTGTGTAGTGACACCTATCAATATCAGCCATAACAGGGGCCCATTCCATGTCTTTGGATCACACCAGAACTGTTGTCTTCACCATGAAGAACTGGAGGACATCACTGGTTCTCCATCTGTGTTGATCTTCATGATATAAGGCCGTATCCAGGCTTCTGGTGTCCATTCAAAGGAAGCAGCCTCTGCGGGGGGACTTTCTTCCTCCCACTCCCAAGATCCAGAGGATGAGACAGCTTTAAGACAGTTTTATGGGAATTCTTGACCAAAGTCAGGGAGACTTCATTGTTTTCAACAGGTTTTAATTTAATTGACTAGGTTACTCTATAAGCCAAAGAATGAAAAGTTTAGGACCCCAAGAAACAGACACCAAGTCAAGGATTTTCTAACAAAGTCTCTTTTTTAATTTGCTCATCAAGATGTCATTAAAAAATAGACACTAGCCGGGGCGCCTGGGTGGCACAGCGGTTAAGCGTCTGCCTTCGGCTCAGGACGTGATCCCGGCATTGTGGGATCGAGCCCCACATCAGGCTCCTCTGCTATGAGCCTGCTTCTTCCTCTCCCACTCCCCCTGCTTGTGTTCCCTCTCTCGCTGGTTGTCTCTATCTCTGTCGAATAAATAAATAAAATCTTTAAAAAAAAAAAAAATAGACACTAGCCGCAGTAGTTTCTCAACCCTCTGTGAGGGTGAATTGCTTCCTACATCTGAACTGCCCTTCCTTAGGTGAGACTGGCAATAATAATAATAATGATGATAATAATAATAATAATATAATAATAATAATAATAATAATAATGGATTCATCTATGGTCAAACTCCATGGACACAACTTGGTTGCCACTTCTTTGTACTAAGATTTCCCACCTCTTTCCAATGACTGACGATGGTGCTATCCAATCACAACCTTTTCTTAATTGGGACACTGAAAGCCCACCTTCTTCTGTTAGAAATATTACTAAGTAGCCATCATGTAAAAATTCTTAAGACATGGACCATAATAAAAAATGACTGAAGAATACTTAATGATTTCTGTTTTTTCCCCTGTTTCTTCCTTCTGGCAATGGAATGACCCAAGGCTTATGGCACCAAAGACCCTTCGCAACACATTTTCCCCAGACACAGGAAGATTTGTGACATGGTAAATGATCAAGAATTCTGACCCACTGATGTACCATTGTTGAACAGACAATTTGTACATCCATTTTCATTTGACATCCCTGATGAACTACCGAGTGTCTGAAGTGGCCCTAGTCCCCTTCCTAAGTCAGGGAAATCCACCTCGCAGCTCTTGCTGCTCTTTGGTTGTGTTTACATTTATTGACATTTCAATCTTCTCCCTCTCTCAATTCAGAGAGATCATAAAACTCCTCGAATTGGAAGGAGATGGCCCAAATACCTCACGTTAGACATAATTTTCCATCTTATTTATAAAGTCAAAAGATGTGACAATTCCTAATCTCCTGCCCCCCATCCTGGTGCCCTTTTTCCTACGCCAGGTCGTCTGAACCTTCATTGTCCTGGGGAAGACCTGAGCCCAGTCTGGAAAATTCCCAGGTCTTCAAGAGGTTTAGTATGGCATACCACAGTTGATGTCAGGAGCCCATAATCTCTAGGATCGTTCTACTGAGATTGATGTTGTCCCTTATCTTTTCACTGATTTTAGCAGCATTCTTAGAGGGTGGTCCAACCGTTAGGGATTAGCTGATGGCGCCATGGGCCCTCCCAAGGTCAGAGCACATTATAGGACCAACCCAGCCTTTGAACAGGAAAGAGCTGGGTGATAACTCCAGGAAGTGGGAATATATCACTGCAAGATATAACCCTGTTTTGTTTGAGGAGAGTGACTTACATAATCTAAACGGGCTAGTTTGGAGGGGATAATTTCTGCATCGATTGTTTGCCTGTGTTGTTCCCATTTTATCCTCAACATCTAGCATATGTCTGACACAGACTGGGCCCTCAATAAGTATGTGTTGAATGAATAAATGAGTAAGTGAAGGAGTGGTCAAAAAAGGTCAATTCCAGGGGTCTCCCCGCACTAGGTTAACAGGAAAGGACCCACTCATACCTCTGCCTACAGGCACCTATATATTCTTTTATACTCCGAAAAAATGCCTTTAAGTTTGGGATTAAGAAAAATAATTTTTCCTTTCTTAGATCAGTTTTATATCAGTTTTTTATATCATTTACTGGTAAATGGGTAAAATGATGAATTTGGTAGAAGAAAGATATTTGAGGAAAGTTTCAGAAATTTAAATATGTGCGTATGTGTTTATACACATATTACATAATTTCTATTACGTAACAAGTTATGTCAAAAGTACATTTTGTGTACTTTGTGAGGTGACACTTCCTGTATTTCATTTTGTGGACAGAATGATTCCTTGTAGGTCAGTATTGCAGGTTGCAGGTAACTGAAGCAAAAGTGTTTTTCAAGAAGTGAATCCACTCATGGGGCGCCTGGGTGGCACAGCGGTTAAGCGTCTGCCTTCGGCTCAGGGCGTGATCCCGGCGTTATGGGATCGAGCCCCACATCAGGCTCCTCTGCTGTGAGCCTGCTTCTTCCTCTCCCACTCCCCCTGCTTGTGTTCCCTCTCTCGCTGGCTGTCTCTCTCTGTCGAATAAATAAATAAAATCTTTAAAAAAAAAAAAAAAAAAGAAGTGATCCACTCAGATGCCAATATCTCTGTAGTCCCTGTGGAAGGATCATATGCTCCCTATGTTAAGTGGCTTCATTTTGCCCAGTGTTTCCATGTGTGCTTTTTCTACCGTCCTGATCTCATTCTCCACCTCCAGGTCCTCTCAGCTGTCCCTTATCCTTGCTGTCCCTCTGCTTGCTCCTAGTAAGATTAATTAGTTCTTGGAATTTGCTGCTTTCAAATTGTGGTGGGCTGGGAAATCAGTCTCCATGAATGTCCCAATCCTGTGATATAAACTCAGAAAAATGGGATCAGGCAGACTTGGATTGGGTTTCTGTCCTGCTGGTGATCAGCTGTTTGACCTTTGGAGGTCACTTGAACCATGTGAGTTCTGCTTCTTATATGAAGCAGGGCTAGTAATACCTTCCGTCCACATGTGCGGAAAGACAAAATGAAACCACCTAGTTGATCATGCTGGCCCTGTAGCAAATGCTCTATCAATGTGCCCCTCCCTTCTTCCCCTCCCCTCCTGACCAAAATCTGCCTACAAAGGTGTTAAGTGCTTGCGAAGCTTTCTCCAGGAGTAATAGGCTTGTACAAATGTGCATATTGAAAGTATCTTTTGTTCCTCAGTTGACACCCTTCCAAAGCGTGAAAGTTACCTTGTAAGTGTACTGCTTAATCAATAGGCTACTGTAGTAAGAAGGGACACTAGCTTGATTTAGCATTGTCCAGACAAAATGCTACATTTTTTTAATCAGTGATCCAGTCTACCCATCTGCCAGTTTTTCCCTTCTAGTTGAAGATATGAGAATACACATCCAGCAATAAACTCAAATATAAGCCCCATGAGATCTGGTCTCTTCACAACTGTACATTTAGGGCCTGGAACATCATCAATGCACCATATTTTTTTTCACTGAATAAGTAATCTATTTCCCGCAGATGTTGTATCATTTATACCGTGCCCAGGTCCTGTCAAAGGAAAAATGAAGGCAAAAAGAGAGACGAGACGCTCACCCAGCTATTTTTTTTATTTCCCCGCTCAGGGCTAAATTTCCCTGAAAAATCATGTAGGATCCCAGCCGTCAGAATGAGTTCATTAGCTGGGCTAGGGATTCCAGCTTCTAAGAGCTGAAGCTTCCACCCAGCCAGGTATCTGTTTCAGGAACAGCATCCTCTTATGCAAAACATTGGTAGAAATGACCTGCTCTCTGACAAAGAGCAGCTACAGAGCCTACTCGCCCTGTGCTACCCGGTGGTTGGTGGAAATGAAGGAGAGAGCAGATTGCCAGAGAGCGGCGGCAGGAACGTGATGCCGCCTGCGTTGGCATCACGAGTTTGTAGTGCAGATGGTCCAGTTGCAAACAGAGGGGCTGCGGATGTGCTCCTCCTTGCCCTTGCTGATATAAGCATGGGGATATTATATTCAATTTTTGGTCTCCGTCCATATGCTGCTCCTCCAATTTATTTGTCCACATGAAGGGAGATGAAGCACAAAACAGCAGGACATCTAATTCTGCTTTAATTACAGTAGATGAGCTGTTTGTCGGGGTGCCATGAGCCACAATGCCGCCTTGTTCCCTGACAAACTCAGAGCAGGGGTGACACTGACTGCCCCGTCAGCCGCCAATCGCCCGTCTTGGGCAGCAACAGTATTTGGTTTGATATGTATTATTTGAAAACCAAGAGCTATGACTCTGCCAAGCTTAATGAAAAGGAGAAAATCACTCAGAGAGAATATGCAATTTTGAAGATGGGAGGCTTTGAACAAAGTCCTAATGCTAAGAACATTCCTGGCATGTCACAGGTGATGTTGTCATTATTAGCAGCAGAATGTGGCCTTCATTCTCACACTGGTTTAATTGTTCAACAGACGCTGAGGGCCATGTCAACACAGTTCAGCAAATGAAAATAAACACACGTTTCAGGGCCCTTGCTTGTTTTGCCTTGCTGCTTTTCCCTTCTTCTCTTTATTTATTTATTTTTTCTTGAAGAAATTGCTACACTAGAGGTCGTTATTTGTTCACGTGGTATCTTCCTCCCACTGGTCTTTGAGGTTGTAGAGAGCTAAGACCTTGCCTTATTCATCTGGGTTCTCTTGCTCCATGCACAACACTCACCCGTGACATAACCTGTAACTATGAATTCAGTGGAATTAATGGAGAGATCAGGAATGTGGTTACTCTTTGAGGCATAATTTTTTCAGGGACCAGAGAGATGATGACAGGCACCAGGGCTGAGGGAACATGGACAGCACCCCGTGGGCTCCAAGCCCTTTGTGATTGGCAGGCAGAGCTATCAGAGCAGTCAGAGCAGTGGGTGAAATCCTGGGCTAGCGAGCTGGACTGCATGGCTTCAATTCCCACTGTGCCACGCACCAGCCAGATGACTTTGGTCAGGATATGCAACATCTCTATGCCTCAGTTTCCATATATGCACAATGTGATAATATTACCTGCCTCACAGGATTTTCCTGAGGGTTAAAGACAATCCTTGGGAGTATTCTGGCACATAGAAAACTCTCAAACCATATTAACTATTGTTGTATATTATTATTATAAATATCTAATACAGTTAATGTCTTTGTACTTAGGACTTATGATGGGCAGGAGTGAAGGTCTTCTTTTGAAGACCTAGAGATAGATTTATCTTTATACCCCTAACATTATCCTCAAAGACACGATATGGCTCATTTGAAAATATTTACTCATTTTTAAAGACTCCTTTAAGCTCCTTTTTCTACAAAAAGTGGTTCTATTCCTGTTCCAATAAGAATGACATAAAGAAAATCTACTACACTTATAATCTTAAACTAAGATAATTGAAAACTACTATTGAAAAGTGGACCCCAAATGTATCAGAAAATTAATTCAATTCAATTATAAATAACAAGAATCAACTGTACTTGAATGTGTGTGAAGTATAGAATCATAGTTAAACATTTAAGGAATATGTCCTTATCTTGTTACTATGGCGACAGGTTACTCCAAGAAGTCATGGTTCTATGGTAACAATGGAATTACACTATTTCCTCTCCATATTGAAATATTCAGCAACTAATTTCCTGTAGCTTCATAATATATCATGCTAATGACCTCAGAGGTAGAAACCAAGGTGGTGAGATTGTCTTCATGCTCTGGGGTTATTCTATTAAAGCAGAAAAAAACACGTTTATACTCATTTGACTGGGAACTACAAGGGAGTTCTTAATGAGAAAGAGATGGCAATGAAACTTCATGGTGAAGTGCTAAATTTAACTCAAGTGGTTTTATTCATTGGGTCCAGGATAGGATCACCACCCTGAGAAAATTATAGTTTTCTATGGGTGAAGACAGAGGAATATGGTAGAACTCAACTCAATTTCACAAATTGTTAATGGACACCTGTTGTGTACTGGGCACATATGAGGTAGGCGCTGCCTCATAGCCCATTTTTTGTCTGTTAAAATGTCTATAGTATTGTTTTGTGTACTACCAAACATTCAGAACAATAAGACTAATAAAGAAAGCAAATGTAACTGAGGTCTAAAATCCCTGTCATCAGTATTAGTTTCTCCAAAGTTCCTCATGAAATCCTAGAGACAACGAAGGAGGTGGAGCAGAGGTGTGTTGGAGTCAGCTCACACTAGCTTACACCAGCTGGAATGCATCTCTTCCCAGCTCTGTATTCATCCACTTTAGTGGCTTGAAGTCAGCCATGATGGAAGTATTTACACCACAGAAATGGAGAAAATGCACATAAGTGACTTGAGATCATATCTTCATATTTCACAGATTTCTCCCTCCTCTTTCTGTATCCATTTCTCTCTCCCACACCCCCTCCACACACACCCATGAGGTGGGTTTTGCATCTGTAGATTAAGGTTGGATAGCAGCAGTTTTTGAGTTGCTCTCTCGTTCTTTCACCCTGATTCAAGCCACCATTATCTCTTGCCTAGACATTGTCTATAAACTCCTAATTGGTCTCCTCGTGTCCATTCTTGCTCCCTTCCAGTCCTGCCTCCATATGGCAGCTGGAGTGATCTTCTAAAATTATAAATCATTTAAGCAGAAGAAAAGAAATAAAGATGAAATCAAGGCAAAAATAAATTTAATTAAAAACAAGAAAACAATCAAAAATCAACAAAACTAAAAGCTGCTTCTTTGAAAAAAATGAATAAAGTTGGTAAACCTCTAGCCAGGCTAATCAAGAAAAGAAGAAAAAGATACAAATTACCAGTATCAGAAATGAAAGGCAGATTATCACTATTGATCACATGAATGTTAAAAAGATAACAAAGGAATACTATGAAAAACTGTAGGGCCACAAATTTACCTTAGATGAAAAATTAATTCCATGAAAGGCATAAATTATTAAAACTTCTATAAGGAGAAATAGATAACCTGAATAGCCCTATACTTATTAAAGAAATTAAATCAATACTTGATAACCTACCAAAAAAGAAAGCATCAATCCCAGATGGTTTGCTGATAAATTCTATCAAGCATCAATTCTAAATGGCTTCACTCATGACTTCTGCCAAACATTTAAGGGAGAAGTAATACTAATTACTCACAATCTCTTCCCAAAACTAGAAGCAGAGAAAACACTTCCTAACTCGTTCTATGATGCCAACACCCATCACCCTAATAGTCAAACCTGATAAGGACATTACAAGAAAGGAAAACACAGGCCAATATCTGTGTGAACATAGATGCAAAATTTCTCCAAATAGCGAATCAAATCCAGCAATGTATATAAAGAATTATACTCATGCTTTGGTGGATTTTATTTCAAGTATACAAAGCTGGTTCAACATTTAAAAATCAATGCATTATGTCAACAGGATGAAGAAAAAGATTCTATGATATGTCAATTAATCTAGAACAAGCATTTGACAAAATTCAATGCCAATTCATAATCAGCAAACTAAAAATAGAAGATAGGTCTCTCAACTTGATAAAGAACATCTACAAAAACCCTACAGGTAACATCAAACATACAGATCAGAGACTGGGTGCTAGCCCACTAATATCAGAAACACGGCAAGGATGTTCCTTCTCACCACTCCTATCAAACATTGTACTGGAAATTCTAGATAATACAATGAAAAGAAAAGAAAGAAAAAGAAAAGAAGAGAAAAAGAAAATGGATATATATTGGAAAAGATGAAATAAAACTGTCTTTATTTGCCAGTGACATGATTATCTATGTAAAAATCCCCAAAGAGTCTACAAAATAGCTATGTGAATATAGCAAGGTCGCAGGATACAAAATCAATGTACAAAATTCAATCAGTTGCTTATATGATTAGGTATAATGCTTAGTATAAATCTAACAGAATATGTGTGCTGAAAGCTGCAAAGCTATGATGAAAGAAATCTAAGAATGTCTAACTAAATGAAGAGGAGCCCCATGTTCATGAGTTGAAAGAGTCAACATTGCTCAGAGGTCAGTTCTTCCCATTTGATTTATAGAGTCAACACAATCCCTACCAAAATCCTAACAAGATAGCTTGTAGATATCAACATACTGATTTTAAAATTTATATGGAAAAGTAAAAGATTTAGAATAGCCAACATCACGTTGAAGGAGAAGAACAAAGTTGGAGGATTCACATTACCCAATTTCAAGACAATATAAAGATAGAAATTAGGTAGTATGACTAATCAAGACCGTGCAGGACCCATAAAACTTGACACAGGATCCCAGGATAGACTACAGGATGTGGCAAAAGAATCTAACAGTTTTATAAATATGTGACTCAATCTCACAGAAAGGAGTAGAGGAAAAACTGATCCTAAATAGTTCAGATGAGTGGAATCCCTTGGACTAAAAAGGAATGAAACTGTATATAGCCCTGAACTATAGCTGATAAAGTTCTTCCCTGTGAGGGTACAGGTTAACAATTCTAAAACCAACACATATGTATACTAGAATTGAACAATTAAATACATCAGTAGAGGATAGTGGGAGTCACGTTTCTCACTGTTGGAGTGAGAGCTTACAGACAAGAAAGGAGAGGAAGCTAGACTGATCCATGTGGTAAAGGAATAGCATTGGAGACTAGTATGAACCATGCCTTGTTTAATGCTTTACTGTTGCCATCTTGAAATTCTTAATAATTTTTTAAAGATTTTATCTATTTATTTGTCAGAGAGAGAGACCACAAGCAGGGGGAGCAGCAAGCTGAGGGAAAAGCTGGCTCCTTGCTGAGCAAGGAGCCCGATGCGGAACTCGATCCCAGGACCCTGGGATCATGACCTGAGCTGAAGGCAGACGCCCAACTGACTGAACCACCCAGGTGTCCCTAAATACTTAATAATTTTGAGAAAGGACCCCTGAATTTTCATTTTGCACTGGGCCCCCACCAATAATGTAGCCAGTCTTGCATTTAACAACCACTCTTTAATGTTGATATACCCTAGGGTTCCAGACGTGGCTCACTTTTTCCTCACATTCTACCCTTTCTATGGGTCACCCTCATCAATTTTCATGACTTCAGCTTAGCCTAGGACCCTAACAACCCAACATCTATAGCTCTACTTACTTGGGCTCTACTGCTCTCCAGACTTGAATTCCCAATTCCATGTTTCATGTCTCCGTGATTTTCTCCAGATCTCTTAAACTCACCATATCTCCAAATGAGTTCATTATTTATTCCCCCTGGTTTCCAATATTGCTTCTTTTGCAACATATCTAATATACATAAACATCCTGAATCAAGCAAATAAAAAAGTAAATCTCAGAATCACCTTGGAAGCCTTTCTCTCCCTTACCCCCATTCAACTATTACCAAGGCTTGCTAACTAGATTTAAAATTCCTCTTCATCCTATCTTCACTGTATTCCACTATCTCCCCTCCAGGCCACTATAGGAGAAAACTTCTGCCTCCTGTACTTCTCTGTTCTGATTCAACTACGTCAAAATTCCCTCCAGAATAATTTTACTAAAACTCAAATTGGATACCAGTCTTACCACCTTCAATGGGCTCACACTATTTACGGATAAAGTTTAAACTCTTCAGTGACCCAGCAGCCTCTCAGTCTCACCTGGGCACTTTACCTTCCTGAAATCTTTATTTCTAGCATTCCCACCCCATCCTTCCTAGGTATGATGCCACAATTCCATGTGTACCCTTCACCTGGGATGCTGCCATACATCCAACAAGCTCTCTCTACCTGGACTGTATGATCCCCCTTCTCTACTAGGCTTCATTGAAGACCCAAGTGTAAGGATATGAAAAGCCTTGATGCCCACTGGAGCCCCTTATCATCCAGACCTGTTCTCCTCTTATCCATTCTCCACCCAGAAGCCAGATGGAGCTTTCCACACCGTAGATCTGGTCCTTTCACTCCCCTCTTCAAATCATTCGAGTGGATCCCTATTTCCCACAGGAGAAAGACCCAAAGTTTAATATGGCTTACAAAACCCTATAGAAGATTAATAGTCTGATCAGGAGATGGACACATAATTGAACAATGGTGGTACAACATGCTCTATGACAAAGGTGTGATCTATGAGCCAAATGCATTAGAATTACCTGGGATGCTTCAACAAAGATTTACAGAGTGTACCCTCCCCCAAATAATGAATTTAATTTGTTGGAATACTCCTTGTCCCTCTTTACACCTTCCTTCCCATCATTCCCCTCTGAGTCCCTCAGCCACAGCTCCCTCCAGCAGGGCACACACCCCTATAAAGTGCAGCCATGGGTTAATGGCCATCATTGCCTAAACCTGCAAACTGATTTCCTCTAATGCAGCTCATGTGAAATGAAGTAGAATTTGGACAAGAAATTTCAAAGAATATTTTCTAAGAAGAGTTGATAGGCTGCAAGGAAGCAACTACTTTTTTTCCAGAGTAGCCTTGGAAAAATAAAAGTCCAAACTATTTAGTCTACCAAAAACAAAATCAGTGAGAAACTTTTTGCAAAACAAACCAACAAAGAAAGATTTGTGGTTTAGTCTATAGCCGTTGACATTTGGGAACCTAAGTAAAATCGGACAAAAAAAGAGGTTATCTCTTTGTAAATGTGCATGAGGAATAACATTTGTGATTAAACTCTTATGAGAAACATACTCATAACTGCAGGAAATTTTTGCCACATCTTTCTAAAATTGCTGTTTGATGTTTTATGTGCCAAAAATGACTTCATGAAATAGTGTTCTCTTGGAAATCACCTAAATGGCCCCCATAAGGGTGTCGTTAAATAAGTCATTAAATGGAGTGGATGTGATGGACAATTATGCAGTCATTAAGAATCTTGTTCTTAAAGAACTTTTCCTTTTTAAGGAAAATGCACAAAAATATTTTATGGGGAAATACATGTTACAAAATGGTATACTATCGTTCCAGTTTCATTTAAAAATTATGTTTATATACCAAAATGTTAGTAGTAAGATTTCAAATAAGCTGGTATTTAAGTAGATTCCTTTTAAATTTTCTACTTGACTTTCTGTGTTTTTTCAAATTCTCTGTAATGATCATGTATTATTTTTAAGGTGGCCGTTTAATTGATGGTCCAATCTGGGACACTTCTGAGAACATGTGACTTGCTTCAGCCAATGAAATGTGAGTGGAAGTCACATGTGCCACTTAAACATAGGAGCTTGGAAGGCCATCCCCTGATTTTGCCATCTTTGCCCCTTGCCTGAGACCAGCATATCCTAGAGAGGAGAATCTTCTTTGGCTTTGACCCTAAAATGAAGACCTAGAGCAAAGTTGAAACTGACCTGCAATATACCTGTAACATGAGATAGAAATAGGTCTGAGCTAATGTGATTCACTAAGATGATGAGATCATTTGTTACCCCAGCAAAACTTAGCCTAAGCTAACTGATAAAACATTTGCTGAGCAGCTATCAGGTTATGTGCCGGGGATGAGGTAATAAATTATACACAGATCCTGGATCCAGGAACTAACATTAAAGTGTGTATCCTTTGCCTTTAAAATATGAAAAATTTTGGCCCCAGGTGTGTTCTACTTTTTTTTTTTGTAACACCTGCAAGTAAATGTGAAACCATGTTATTTCAATTAGTTTTTCTAGAGAAAAAAATCTTTAAGTGCTCTCATATTCAAAGTGGTTTTTCGAATCTTGAACTACATGTACAGATATAAAGTTTGCCAATTAAAATTTTATGGTTTAGGGAAAGAAACTCCTGTGAAAAATAAACCTAAGTTAATTATTCAGTTATTTAATTCTCATTTGGAAAATGAGATATTCAGACACTATTAAAGTTATATTAAGGGGTAAAAACCACTTCTGTGGAAACAGTCAAATTTATTTCCTTTACTGTTAAAGAATATTAATTTCAAGGTGTGAGCTTTGAAAGCAACCAAATAAGTTGTCAAGGCAAGTAATCCCTCCCTGAGGAATGTTTGAAGGCAACAGATTATATAAGGAGGAGACAAATCTAAAGAGCAGGTCTGGGTGGAGGCAGAAGGGTCATGTTCTAAAGTCAGCATTCTAAAGCAAAAATTGCATGGTGTCAAAATTATCCTTGAAAGTCCCTTACATGGTACTTAAATTGCCCAGACCTGAGCCTTTAGAAGTTCAAAAGCCAAGAATTAATGCCTTTTGTTTCTCTGGGGCAGAGAAAGCCAATGTCTAATTTGAAAGGGGCAAAAGGCAATGGAGAAAACAAAGGGTCTTCTTCTTTCTTGGTTCCTTTCTTAGTCTTCTGTTCTTTCTCTAAGTGACTCTCTCTCAAGCTCCTCTCGCCTGCTTGTTGCCCTCAATAGTTGCACACAGATAAAGTCAAATAAGTTACATGGGCACATTAAGCAACCTATGGTTAGTACAATTTAAAAATGTAAAAGGATGGGGTGCTTGGGTGGCTCATTCAGTTAAGCGTCTGTCTTCGGCTCAGGTCGTGATTCCAGGGTCCTGGAATCCAGACCTGCATCAGTCCTCCTGCTCAGTGGGGAGCCTGCTTCTCCCTCTCCCTCTGTTCCCCGGCTCGTGCTCTCTCTAACGCTCTCTCTATCTCAAATAAGTAAATAAAATATTTTAAAAAAAATAAATAAATAAGTAAATAAAAATGTAAAAGGAAATGCATTGTGAGGCCCATTATATATCCTATCCTGGGCTAGATGCAGAGGAGAGAAAGGAAAAAAAATACAAAAACAAGACAAAAGGGAGACCTCAGAGGAGCAGGGAAGACTGAAATCCAAACAGATAATATGAAAGTAGTGTGGTCTAGTCTAGGCAAGAATAAAATTGCACCAGAGTTAAACAGGCAGGGAAGACTTTATTTCTACTACTGCACCTGAGGAGAGAGATGGAACTTAACCCCACTTAAACAAAGGGCAGGAGGGTTTTGATGCAGCAGGATGAGCTAGTGGAAAAGTACTAGAGGACATTAAGGGGCGGCATGGTTAATGTGCTTGGGCCCTGAGAGACAGGGGCACTATCTCCTTCAGTAATCACATGTCAGAGGAATTGTTGACAGGTCCTTGAGAAGGACATTCCAGGGTGGTGAAACTGGCAGAACCTGGAGAAGATTTACATTTTAAAGAGCAGAGAAAGAATTACAATTGCAAGTTTTCTAAAGTAAATTCTTTAAGGAAAGGGGATGAGAGACCTCAAGTTAGGAAGAAACCTGTCTAAAGTTAGCGAAGCCGGAAGGGAACATTAAGGCCATCCTCGCCAGAGGTGAACACAAGATGCTATCAACCAAAGTTCTCAAACCTTAACTGCACTTCAGGGTCATCTGAGCTTTAGAAAATCTGTGTCTGGGATGCCTGGGTGGCTCAGCCAGTGAAGCGTCTGCCTTTGGCTCAAGTCATGATCCCAGGGTCCTGGGATTGAGTCCTACATCAGGCCCCTTGCTCAGCGGGGAGTCTGCTTCTCCCTCTGTCTGGCTCTCCCCCTGCTTGTGCTCTCTCTCTCTGACAAATAAATAAAATCTTAAAAAAAACTCAGGGTCCAAGACATATCCCGGATACACCCTGATACCAATGACATGCGAATCTCTGGGGAGGACTTGAGCATCCAAGTGACTTAAAGCTCCCCACATGTGTCAGTGTGCAGCCTAGTTTGAGATCAGGGGTTGCAGGTACAAAGAAGAGCTCTGCTGTGAGTCTGAAGGCTGGGGGGGAATTATCCAGGGGAGAAAAACATTTCAGAGGAAGAGAACTCCTGTAGCAAAGGTTCTTCAGTTGGAAGGAGGTGTTTTTGTTTGTGCTTTGACCAGAGTGTTGGTATAAATTAAACAATAACGGAGCTCCTTGAGTTGAATCAATACACTGTCATAATATATCGGCTCACTTCGACATGTCAACACCTTTTCATTTGTCTTTGTTAAGGGTCACTGATTCTTTAAAAGCACGAGTGTTAACGGATTCTATCTGATGATGATTCATTCTATAGTTCCAACATATATCCCTAACCAATATAAGGAAAGCATCTTCCTTTCAAGGGTCTAATCCTAGTATTGGGCCACATACATGGTGGTCTAAAATACACACAGATCTAAAAAGTGACATGTCCGGGGAAGGTACGAAGCATTTCCTTTAGAGAAATGGTTGCCTGTGTGTCCAAGCGGAGGAAGGCTGCACTTCCAAGTTGACGAAAATTGATTTTGTTGTGGTTGTTGCACAAAGGTTGGTGTTTTTGAAGACTTCAGATAAAAGGCACCACAGGCAGCTAACAAGCTCCTAATAGGACTCGATCAAGTTTTGACTCACCTGCTTCCAGGACTTGGCGTCTTGGTGACAGGAAACCAGGATTTGACAGCATTCGTTTTTGTTACCTCCTTCCATAAATCCTATGCTACTTTATTCCTTATTCATTCAGCACAGATGTTTTTATGGCCATAATATATTTATACTAATTCAGAGGCTTGCCATCAAATAGATAGGCACATCTCTCTGATCCGGAAGACATTAGGATGCTGCAGACGAAAATAAGGCCTGCTTTTTTCCCCACAGTGCTCTTCAAAGCAGCAATTTTCTAAAATTCAAACAAGGGTGTCTCAGTTAATAAGATGGTGTATTCCTTTTCTTTTTCTTATCATCTGCCCAGATCAAGGGCAGTGGATACCAGCACTCTAGTGACGTCAGGCTGCTGCAGCTCCTTCAGAATGCTCCTCGCAATCAGGTTTCTTATTATCCAATCCGGAATCCCGAGATAGTCGTGGAATTGACTTTTTAGATTAATTTGAGACTCTTTTAAATTACTTCTTAATACCTAATAGCCACACAGTACATCTCATTAACAGTATTGTGATTCAGATCCACCATTGAGATGATTACAGATAACAGACCAACATTATCAGTTGGGTGGTCTACTGTAATGATCACCAGTCACATAATGAACCGTTTGTGGACTCATCGGGTGGGGTGTGGGCGGCTGTGAGATATTAAGGATGCTACAATTTGGTCTCATTTCCCATTCTGGATGAGTCAGAGAGATTTTGGAAACATCTTCAGGCTAACCCGATTTACATTATAGTTACATTTTAATTGCATTTTAAAGTCTAAATGCAGTTGATTGTGAAAACTATGTCAGATCATTTTTAAGGGAACTAGACTTTTCTTTTTATGGAAATGTAAAAGGACCTCTCAGGATAACACTACATTACCTAAGCAGTGAAAGAGAGAAATCTGGTCTCTATGCCCCTCAGATTCTTCCTGAAAGGGTCCCAGCAGCCCCCACCTAACACATGCAGTGAACTCATTCCACCTGTTATGCACCTTTGACCTTTTCATTCTTTTGTTGAATCAAAGAGTTATAGAGTGGGTTCTCTGTTTCAGGCATGGAGCTATGTGAGTTCTGGCAATATGAAGGAAAAAAACAGAGGTCCTTCCTGGGTGCTCCTGGTCTCTTGGGGAAACAAACAAGAAGAGGCAATCCCAAGCCTCCATCTATCTCATCCTACTTTGAATAAATATTTCTCATTCTTGTTCATCTCAGCTTTCAGCTTTTTCACCAGGATATTTGGATGATTCCCCCACTACTTGTGGGAGAATTTCTTCTCATCCTGCTTTGCTGGATGTCCTTTTTACCCTGGAAGAATCAAATGATGGGCTTGCTTGGGGTTTCTTCTCTGCTGCCTTCTGTCTCTACTTTGCTCACTCCTCCTGGATTGCACCATTTATTCACAGGGCTTCATTACTACACACACATCAATAGTCCACAAGTCTGAAGTCCATCCCTCACCTCTCACTTGAGCTTCAGGTCTGTTTAACTCTCAATCCACATATAGCCAGAGACCTTGAACTTAACTTGTTTCAATTTGATCCTTCCTCTTCCCTTCCATGTCTTATAGTTGTATCTGTTTTCTCTGCCTTGGTAAAATCTCCTATTTGCCCAAAGTAGAGGACTGAAAATAATCTGGCTTTTAAAAATATCCTAGAAAAAAATAGACCATTCATCAGTTTGCTGATTCTATATCTCTAAACAACACTGTGAATTTCTGTGACTCTAGTTGAGTTAAATTTATTCCTAGTTTTTTAAAATAAAGCCAATGAAAGACTTAGGAGACTATTACAAAGGCTGCTTTCTGGTGAAGTTGCTGAATCAACAGCTTTATTCTAGTCAAATCACATTTACATATTTCAAAAATACTTTCTGGACAATTAATGAGTGTCATGGGGTCCGTACTATGGGGTTTATGATTTTGTAATGATGAGCTAAGGTCTGTGGGAGAAAGATAATCAGGTTGATTGGAGAATCAAACTGGTCAAAAGTAGACACTGATGTCTAAATCTGAATCTTTCCCATGAATTTTTGAGCAGGTGTTAAAACAAGACATAAAAAAGAACCTTTGGAAAATAAGAAACCTGGACTTTTCAAATGTTGGGACATGGTGGTAACTAAAAGGGATATAACTTTAACTTCTTGGCATATAACTTTAACTTCTCACTTGAATATTCATAACATTGATTTAACCAAACTCAATAACAACATCATCTTTGAGGCATGTGAAATTGCATCAAGTTAAACTGGACCAGTTTTAAGATTCTTACATAAAGCACGTTAGCCCATGATCTTAGATATGTCATGATTTAAATTATGAATTCTGTAAGAAGGCTATATTAAAAAAAGTTTGATTAGTATGATTTTCAAGCAGGTAGCAATTAGGATTATGGTTGCCATAGGGACAGGTCTATGACAATGGAAGTGATGCATGACAGCTTTGCTTTATCAGAATGGCAATTCTTCGTTTTCGTGAATGTCAGCAAATGAATTTGACCCACCACATGTGGACTTAGATCAAAGGCCACATTTAGCATATGGTCCATGTGGCACTTATGTGGCCTTTCAAAAGGCCAGGTCCACAGTGATAACCACCACAATAATCCTGTAAACCTATCCAGCTGCCTTCAATGATGTGACTTATGATTGGAAGGGGGAAAAAAAAGAGAGGGGTGATATTTTATAAATATCAATTTTCAAAAAATCTCTGATCTGTTGGCATTAACTGATGAGCTCAGAGATGCTTGGAAACCTCCCTGCGTGCACAACAACTGTAACCATGGCAACCGGTGCTTTAAAGGATGTTGAAGATGTTTTTAAACATAAGGTGAGAAAAACAGTTTCTATACAAATGTTTGTCTGGGACTTTGTGTCTAATTCCCCCAGTACACTTGTTTTTCCTTTACTGGGACTTGATGCAATGCTACAAGCTTTCCTGTTGGAGGAAAACTTGGACCACCCAGGGCAGTCACAAATCTTGAGACCACTGCATTGCTACACAAGTGAGACTTGCCTGTGCACCAAGACTCAGTGTGGGCATGCCTAGTCTTCCTATACATTATGCATGAAGAAGATTGGCAACTCTTTCTGAAAGCTTTTTAATTTTTGATGCTATTTGTTTCGTGTGATTTTTAAAAGCTAGATTGAACTACCATATATTTTAGAACAAATTAATTAGGAAAGACCGAAGATTTCCAGAGCAATGTGCTCATACCTCCATAAAGTGCTGGATTTGAGTAGGAGATAGAGAACAACAATTGTGCAGTGTTCGGTATTTGAACATTGAATTTCGGTACTGAATAAATCATCAAATGAATAATAATGTTTTCTTAATAGTCAGATTTTATTATAGTTTTTCAACAATAATGATTCTATTTGAACAGGGTATAGAGTGGAAGCATTTTAAGGAGGCAGATTATAATCAAAGATTCCCATTAACTCTTTGGAGCTAGAATCAGATTTAGTTCAAACAAACACAGATACTAAATAGACATTACGGGTTTTTCATTCTGTCTGCTGCTTATTCACACCTTGTGTCTTGGCAAACCACCAACTTTCCTCTCCCCGCCTTGCCTCTGCATGGGTTTGCATATTTATAGAGTTAAAAGGGTGGCCCACTGTGGTTCTGTTTCTTATCCACACTCTTTATTTCTTACCCATCCATCTCTGTCACTCTCACAATATAGCTCTCCCCAACTAATTACATTAATCAACAACAAATACCAACTCTAAAAATCTTTCCAACATGGGAGTTTCATAAGCCTGAGACAGCACGTCAAACAATTCATCATGGTTGTTTGAGGACATTGCAACTCAAAGTAAGATAACAATTGAACCAGAGAACAAATTGATCACTATTAATATGACTTTCTTCTATACTTAGGAATTAATGTTTTTCTAAAAGCATTGTTTCTATATACATTGTCTTCTATCAATACAAATTTCTCTCTCCACTTCCTTGGCTCTAATTTAAAAATAAGTAAAGCCAGTTGGCCCTTTTGTTCAGGGATATGGTCTATTTTACAAGGAATTAAAAGAAAATAGAACTAACATTGGTTAAATATGAACTACATCTCAGATATGACATTACATATAATCCTGGTACTTCTTTACCCATCATGTAAGCCAAGGCCTACAATCCATGCTACAGACAACAAAAAACACACATGATGTTCCATCTGTTCCATACATGAGGTCCAGGCATTATTGTCATTGTCATCCTTATCATTCCCATCATCTGTATCATCCCCACCATCAGCATCATCCCCATCATCTGCATCATCCCTGTCGTCAGCATCATCTGTATCATCATCATCATCCTTTTTTCCACATGATATCAACGAATTCTTCCAACAAAGTGTTAGGCTATTTTATTGTATACATTTTATAGGTGAATGAACTGAAGTTCAGGGCCATTAAGTGGTTTGCTCAAGAATACACAGCAAGTGAATGATAGAGGTAGAAATTGAATCTGGCTTTTTGTAGTGCTAATCTCAGCATCAGAGTTTGGACAAGGCATGATATTGAAGGGGCACCCTGAGTATGAGAGTCAGAACTGGTGTCCATGGGGAAATAAGGGCAGAGAGTGTTCGTTTGCATGGTTCCCAAACTTCAGGTTGACTAAAAATCATTAGGTGAGTTTGTAAAAATAAATATTGCAGAATCTACCGCCTCCCCACCTCACACACACACACACACACACAAACACACACACACACACACACACACATAGATTCTGCTTCAGTAGGTCTGAGATGAGTTGGAAATTTACATTTTTGACAAAGTCCTCAGGTGATTCCTAGGATGGTGGTCTTTGGACGACACTTGGAGAAATTATCTTATAGAGGAATTGGGGACCTTTGAGAGACCTGATTTCCAAACTTATGGAGTTAGATGGGAGAGCTCCAGGGTCCAGCACACTCACCTGTACAGGGAAACACCTGCTTTCCTTAATATCCTATTTCCAGATTTGGTGCAGAGCCCAGCTCTTCCTTCTGGGAGACTCATCCTGTTACCCGTCATGTGATTAAGACTTGCACTTCACTCAGTTAGCATATAACAAAAATAACAAAGGCTGCTAATTATTATTCACCTGTTGAGTGCTGGGCTCCAAGCTCAAAGCTCATCACCTTATTTTGTTGTCCTTGCCATCATCATTGTGGTAGAGGCACTGGTGCTTACCCATATCCAACCCTTGCCTTCTTCCCATACACACAGAAACACTCAATTTTCCAGTCCCTTTGCAGTCTGATGGAGCCATTTGGCAAGTTCTGGCCTAAGCCTGCTGTTCCCATTCTCTCTCTTTCCCTGCTATGGTGGCCATCGACATGTTTTAGATGGTGCCAGCTACCAGCTGGTGGAGCCTTCTTCAGTTTGGCTCCTTGAGCTGTTACACAGCATAAAACTCCCACCACTCACGCTGAATTCAGAACATGAGCAGGAGATAAACAAACCTTTGTCTTTTAAGCTTCTGAGATTTCAATTTATTTTACTCTGTTTTTATTTCTGCAGCAAAACCTAGCCTATCCTAACCAATAAAAATGTCATCATGTCAATAATCACATTTATTAGCTATGATAATAAATGTTTACTATGGCCTGAATACTACACCAAACACTTGGAAAGCATTATTTAATTTAATAATTACCCCAACACTGTAAGTAAGACTGCTGTTAAGTGCATTTTATAGAGTCAGACAACCAGTAACTAATGAGATAGACATCAAAACCTAGACAGCGTGATTCCAGAGTCCATGTGTTTAACCAAAATACAATAATGTATACTGCTTACCTGCTGGTGTTGGTGCTTTAGACATTTGTCACATCTAGTCCTCTCCCAACCCTAAAAAGTGAGCATTATTGTCTTAATTTTCCAGTGCAAATTTAGAAGATTGGAGAGATGAAATGTCTATCCTAAGGCCACATATATGATGGAACTGACTCACAAACCCCAGTCTTTCTTACTCTTAAACAAAGCATCACTTCAAAATCAGGGTGTCTAAGCAGGCGATTTTGATTTCTCTAACCTTGTGTAAGAAATATCTAGGAGCCCCAAACCATATATACTACAGTATTTAACACAGTCCAAGATTTTAGGAATCTGAATCAGACTTTTCAAGTTAAAACTACGGTCCCACCATGCACTGTTGTGTGACTTTGGGTTCATTATATAGCTTCTCTCTGCAAAATGGGTTGAATGAGATAATTCTGGGTGAGTCTAGCATCAACTAGAAACAAAGGATTATTGGGATGAGGAGATTCACAGACAGCTCTGCCTAGATGGGTTGACAATGGATCTGGAGGTGGCACAGTCTATAGCTCTCTGACACCTTCTGGGCAAGCTCGTAAATTCTTTCATTCAGTAAAATAAGGGGCGGGGCTGGGTGGCACATGCAGCTATGCTTTGGGTTTCCTCCAAATCCCTTTAGTTAGGGGTGTAACTGGCTCTGCAGCTCCCAGCCCCTGGAGCCCCATTGAGATGATTTCCCTTTCTTAGGTCCCCTGTGGACCAGTCTACCGTGAATCCCAAAGGGCCAGGTAAACTGGCTGGTGGGATTCAAGGATCTGGTAAAGAACAGATTAGGAACTTCAGGGGTCTAGTCCTATAATTCTTGGAAGTCATAACATGTAGGCTGAGTACAGGTAACAGAACCCAGTGGGGCTGTGTTTGAGGGTCTCTTTCCCATTACACTGAGCTCAGGAAGCAGACATTCTGCTTTGCCTTTTAAGTTCACAGGATGAACTAGATCCCTCTTCTTATGGCTCAGTAGGCAGAATTGTATTCATGCTCCCAGTCCAGCCGAAGTGAGCAACCTGGCTTGCTAGTGGAAGCTTAACATAACAGTTGCTACCAGTAATAGAGACTACCAGCAGCCCAAGCTATTTATTAAATGCCTTCAGTGTCCTGAGCATGACACAAATGGGTTTATGCACACACTACATTCAGTTTTCTTATGCAGTGAGCATTGTTATTTCCATCTTGCATGGATAAGAAGACTAAGGCTCAGAAAATGTAAGTTACTTGCCACAAACTGGCCAGGTAAGAATGTCATGGAGCTGGCAACTGAATCCAAGCAGTCTGACTCCAAAACCTTGCACTTGGCCAGCACACCCTTTGGCCCAGGAGCTGAACCGTTAGCAGAGTCCAGGCTCTTATCACTGGGGGAGAGTGGCCCTGGGTGTTGACTAGGAGCTAGAGAAGAGGGAAAGAGTGGCTTAAGAACTTAGATTGGAGGAGTTTGGGAATTGCTAGAGGAAGGAGCAGGATGGAAGGCTCAAAGAAAAATGGCCAAGTCTAACAATTCACCATGAATAATCGGTGGAGTCTTCTCAGATTACCCTGGAGATCCGGAGCATACCCCTAAAATGGATCCCCCAAGAGCCTCTTGGCAAAGCATTCTGTTGGCAAACAGTGAAGAAATGCCACCCAGCAGCTGCCATTTTTAAAGATCAAAATGCACAATAAATGATGGATATTCTAAGACCCATTGTAGTGAGGGGACTAGTTTGTGTGTTTAACTGTTCTTTTCTGGTTTTATTTTGATCACAGTACCCTTCTTATTATGCAAAATCTATCAGCCTCTGCTAGAGGAAACTTTGGACAGCTATCAGGGAAGGAATTTGAGGGAAGAGTATTTGAAAGCAGCAGAGAAGGGAGCCGAGGTCTGTGGAAAGGAAGCGTGCCGTGAAGGATGCAGGGAGCACAGACGGGAGGGCAGTCAGGAGGCTAATGAAAGCATGGGTTAGAAACATGAGAGACTATGGACTGTGAGAGGCAAACTGAGGACTTCAGAGGGGAGGGGGTGGGGGAAGGGGATAGCCTGGTGATGGGTAGTAGGGAGGGCACGTATTGCATGGTGCACTGGGTGTTATACGCAACTAATGAAGCATCAAACTTTACATCGGAATCTGGGGAGGTACTGTATGGTGATTAACACAATATAATAAAAAAAAAAAAAAAAAAGAAATGGTGAGCCCCGGGACACCTGGGTGGCTCGGTCGGTGAAGCAACTGCTTTTGGCTTAGGTCATGATCCCAGGGTCCTGGGGTCGAGTCCCCTGTGGGTGTGGGGCTCCCTGCTCAGTGGGGAGTCTGCTTCTCTCTCTGCCTGCCGCTCCCCCTGCTTGTGTGTGTGCGTGCTTTCTCTCTCTCTCTCTGACAAATAAATAAATAAAAATTAAAAAAAAAAAAAAGAAAGAAATGGTGAGCCCCCAAATTGGTGATTACAGCAGAGATGGGTAAGGAAGTGAGCATCAGTGACAAGGGCGTAAATCAAAGGAAAGATGCAGGCAGAGCTAGTTCGCAAGATGGCTTAGAAATAGACATTAGGCACCTGTGTGACCTCAAAATAGACATTACAGAGCCAGTATTCAGGAGAGAAGTCAGAAGTAGAAATGGAAGCTTTAGGTCACTGCCCACTCCTTCTCCTGGAGGGACTGTGGAAAGCGCTAACTATGCAGAGGACTTTGGAAAGAACCTTCAGCAGGGTCTCTCTGCAGGAGGCAGGAGGCAGGAGGCAGGAGGGGAGCCTGATATAAGCAGTGATCAGAGAGGTGGGAGGTCTGCATAGAATCCAAGGCTTGAGAGCCTTCAGTTCCTAGGATCATTTTTTACAGTGGAAAATAAAGAAATTGGGAAAATGAAGAATGTGCAGTGTGAGGAAAGACCGAGTCTTCCTCAGTCAAAGAGCATCTGGCCGCTAGCAGTGGGCAGCAAGGCTGACAGCTGGTGGTTGGGATCAGATCTTAAACTGCATTTTCGGTAAGAAAGTCTGTCCAGCAAACCAGTCCAGCAAAGGCCGATCCCTGGAATTAAGAGAATGAATTCTTTTTTTTTTTAATTTTTTTTAATGATTTTTTATTATATTATGTTAGTCACCATACAGTACATCCCCGGCTTCCGATGTAAAGTTCGATGCTTCGTTAGTTGCATATAACACCCAGTGCACCATGCAATACATGCCCTCCTTATTACCCATCACCGGCCTATCCCAATCCCCCACCCCCCTCCCCTCTGAGGCCCTCAGTTTGTCAAGAGAATGAATTCTTGATTCTGTTAAGGAATAAGCAAGTGCTGCCCAGGTAAAATGAGGAGCGAAATAGCAGACCTGACTATTTTATGTAAATCACAGAGGCTAAGGCAATGTTTAAGCAGGAGGGAGCAGAAGGAAGAAAGGTCTTAGGCAAGAATGGGTTTTGAGGACTTGTCAGCTTTGACTGGATGAGTAGCAGCTAAGATGAGAGAGGAGTAAAGCAAGCACATCTCCAGAGTCATCCAAGTCAGCCGATAATTAACCTCTTGATTCCTCCCTCCCCTCCTTCCAAGATCAGATACTTATTATCTCAGAAACATTTAGGCTTCAAGAAACAGTGAGGAACACAGGCCTTCCAGCCGGCTTCTGCCGCCCTGCCATTTGATTAATTTATGTGGTCGGGCAAGTAGTTGAGAGAGATCTAGGCTGTGCTCTCATCCGGCTTCATTTCCATACTTAATGTATTCAGGCACGGTTATGGTAGAGCATCTTCTGTTTATATCCTACTTTGTGCCTTTTGAAGTTCACATTTAACTTTGCATCGAAAAATACCATTTTCCAATTTAGATTTTTAAAAAATGCTCATTGGGCATTAGGTATCTTTTGCAGAATGAGATGTCGTTAGCCTTACTATGAAGCAAGACCAAACACATATTACTGCCATTCATGAAACATGCTCACAGGGTTGCAAATCTTCCAAATGTGTGAAAAAAAAAAATGAGATCCTCTTGATTGGAAAAAAAAGTTGCCTCTTGCTCCCCATAATTAGTTCCTTAAGATTTTATGGATGAAGCAATTGGACTCTTATATTTGAGAATGCCTCTCTTTGGTGCATTTTTATTTTGAGAAGTGGGAATCAACATGGAAATGCATGCACTATGTACAGAAGCATGGCAGATCTCGCTTCGTGTTTTCATCATCCCACTAAGCTTTAGGAATAGTTTAACTTGGTTAATTGGCAAACATATTTACAACAGTACTTTCCTGCTCTATACCTTGGTTTTGACTGGGTACTAGACTCTGTCAGTAGGTACAATGTGGTGGCATTAAAAGAAAAACAAAGTGTTATGAGTTGGAGGAAGCTGGACCCTACTGTTGGTTTTATCAGGGCTGCGTGCTTGCCAACATTTTGCTTAATCTTTCTGAGTGCCACTTACCACGTCCTCTCCTCTCCTAAAGCTCTCTTACCAAATTCATTCAGATCAAACGTCATTTCTGATTGTTTTTTCTTAATCAGAATGTTTTCAAAATTTGCCTCCCTCACTTCCTCCCTCTGGTTTTCATGGTTAAATAGCTCAGCTGGGCATTAAGCACCATATAATGGATGGCGCCATCCAAAAAAAAAAAAAATTGTTAATAACTATATTATCCTTTCCAGCAGAAAGTTCTCCAAATGGCTCTGCCTTCCCTCAGCCCAATGTTAAGATAATAGTAGCCATTTTATAAATGCTTATAAAACAGAATAAACTCTATCTAAATTACTGTAGATGCTGACTTCAGTATTTTATTTTAAAATTAACTTATTCTGATTGTAAAAGCAATCCATATTTATTGTTAAAAGAATGAATGGAAAGTAAAATTAGCTTGTACCTTCTCCACTCAAAGCAGCCTCTGATAACACTTTCGTGTTTTTGTGTCTCATTTTTTCTGCCCATAGGAGTAGAATTAAATGTTTTGAAATACACATGAGAGCAGGTATACATTTATATATGTGTGTGTGTGGCATCAAATTATATACTCTGATTGTATTCTGCTTTTAAAATTTCACTTTTTCTTGTGGGAACGTTCCTTTCATTAAGTTTTTCAAAATCATGATATTTCATGTTCATCTAAGAAAACATTTTATGGGCTATCAATTAATTTAAGCTTCCCCTAATTGTTGATTAATAGTTTTCCACCAAAAATTCATTATTTTAAATAATTCTGTGATGATGATTTAGGTACATGATATGTGTCTAAGGTTACCTAACTTTCTAGCATTGATCTTTAGATGTTGACATTTGTATTGGAAAAAATAAATTTATTTGACACTTAATTCATAATTACCAAAATGCATTGCAAAGAAACAACCCTACACTTTATTACCACCTGAAGTATATGAAAGTCCCTCTTCACCTCTTCCTCGCCAGTGTTAAGTGCTAAGGTTTGCTTAAATCTACCACTCTGATAGAAGAAAATGATTAAGTACTGTTTCCCTTTTTTTTGCCATTTAAAAATTACTGGTGACTTTTTTTCTTTCCTTTCTCCATGCCTTGTGAGGTAGCTGCCTTCTTAAACCCTATCCCCTTTTTTATTTGGGTGTTAATGGTTTCTCTATTGATTTAGGAGGTATTATTACTTATTGTGGGTATTAACCTCTGCCTTTCATACATTTGTTGCAACCTTTTTGCCAGCTTATTTGAATTAATTTTGTTTAACATTTTGAGTTACTGATTTTTTAAATCTTTAGTCAGACACAATATCGTTGTTCCTTATGACATATTCTAGCATTTTTAGAATTAACATCCTTGGCCAATTCCAAGATTAAAGTCATGCTAATACACGGTTTTTTTTCTAAATTCTAATGGCTGCATGTTCACATTAGTTCTTTAATCCATCTAGAATTTATTTTGATACATGGTTTAATGTAAACCCCATTTTGAGTTTTTACCCTTTAAATTCATTTTCTTTACAAATGTTTTTAAAAAAAACCATTCCTGGGACGTCTGGGTGGTTCAGTCAGTTAAGCATCCAACTTTTGATTTTGGCTCAGGTCATGATCTCAGGGACATGGGATTGAGCTCAGCAGGGGGTCTGCCTGAGATGTGCACTCTCTGTCTCTCAAATAAAATAAATAAATAAATCTTTAAAATAAATAAAACAGGGGCACCTGGGTGGCTCAGTCAGTTGGGCATCTGTCTTCAACTTGGGTCATGATCCCAGGGTCCTGGGATCCAGCCCCAGATTGGGATCCCTGATCAGCAGGGCGCCTGCTTCTCCCTCTCCCTCTGCTGCTCCCCCTGTTTGTGCTCTCTCTCTCTGTCAAATAAATAAATAAAATTTAAAATAAAATAAATAAAAAATAAAATAGTCACTTCTTTTCCAGTTTTGGGAGATAGTTTTTGTGCAAGATTAAATTTAAGTATACTAAATTTACTTTGAGACCCACCCTATCTATTAGATTTTGCAAGAATGCCACATTATTCAAACACTTTTAGCTTTACAATGTGTCTTAATATATGGTAGGGTATTCTGAAAAAATATGCTGTTTTCAAAATGGCTTTAGTGTTTTTTGCAGTAATCTTTCCTCTAGAAGGAAAAACCTTTCTTATTTTGCAGTTTCCTCTCCCTGGTGACTGTTACTTCCTTTCTCAAAGCTGAAACTGTGTCTCACGAGGCACCTGACAGGTGAGAAATCAGAAAGCAGAGGAGTGCTTGCTTGACTCTGCTAGCGAAGCAGAACTCCTGAAGTGTAAGATCGCAGATAGGAAAGGGCCCTGTCGTCTCCCTATTTTCCAGGAGGAGATATCACTCTGTTTCATGAGGCAAAGTGTGGAAAAATCCTAATTCAATTTTGCCCAATCCCGTTCCATCAGTCTTTGAGTTTCTCCTGTACTATCCATCTTAGCACTTAAAATGGTTGGGATTCTGGACATACTTTGTTTCTTCAAAGATACTTTAGTAAGGAGCAAGAGATTTTGCTTGTGGGCATCCTGGGCAGATTCCTTAAAATTAAGGGGAGGGTGGAGTCTTTCTGAGCATCCATCTCTTTAAATTATCTAAATTTTAAAGGCCTTTTGATGATGCAGTAAAATGAAAAGTCCTAGCATTCATAACATCACCAGGCACAAATGTATATGAAAAGTATAGGAGATAGATGCATGCATGTGTTTCTTGCTTAGGCTACATTTTTCAGGATCAATGGAAACTAGTTTCTCGAAAATTAAAAGAGAGCAGAGGCAAGTCTCAACTAACGCTGTGAAATCGATAACCCTTTGCCTTAACCCTCTTCCCTCATTTCTGTTCTCTTTCCCCCCACACAACCTCTCTCCTCTGGATTTACCTTCTCTTTTGTAAGAAGGAAGGTTTTCTAATAAGGTTAGCCATGCCATTAAAATAGGTGTCTCATAAATAATCTGAGTTTCCCAGATTAAGATTTGACGAGACCTGTGCCCAGTACTTTGGTTGACACAAGATAAGTGCATGGTAAATTTTGAAATATCTGTGTTCTCTGTCTTCATTTCCTTGTTTCTGTCTCCAATTTCCTATATGCCATCAGGGGATTTAGTGGCACTGTAATAGCATGCTCGTTTCCAGGCATGCCTCTCCCATCTCTTTCGAATCTGTATGTCTTTCTGAAAGATGAAGTCCCTAGCTCTGTGTTTCCAGGCAGTATCGCGGGAGGATTAACAGTTTCCTGACATCTTTCTTGCAAAGGTTTGAATATCACTTCCAGCGCAGATCAACGTACGAAATTAAACGTTTGCCTTGCAGTTTTACAGTGCTATCAAATTTCTCGAAATCTGTTCCTCTACATTCTCTCATTTAAGCCTCATTACAGTCCTGTGTGGTAAGAAAGGCAGCTGACATTAGCCCCATTTTAGAAGGTAGCTGTTATGGGTTGAACTGTGCTCTCCAAAAACTCATATGTTGAAGTCCTAATTCCTTGTACCTCAGAATGTGACCTTATTTGGAGGTATGGTTTTTACACAGATAATCAAGTTAAAATGAGATCATTAGAGGGGGCCCTATCCAGTTTGACTGGTGTACTTATGAAAGGGGAAAATTCAGACACAATGACAGACAGGGAGAATGCCACGTGAACATCAAAGCATAGGTCTAGGCAATGTGCCTACTCCAAGGAGCACCAAAGATCCCCAGCAAACCACCAGAAACCAGAGCAGATTCTTGGAACAGGTTCTTCCTCACAGCCCTCAGAAGGAACTGATTCTCCTGATACCTCGATTTCAGGCTTTTGGCCCCCAGAACTCTAAGACAATAAATTTCTGTTGTTTGTGCCACCTAGTTGGTGGTGCTTTGCTATGGTAGCCCCTTGAAACTAATACAGTTGCTAATGGAAAACAGAGAAGACTAAGTAGCTCCCCCATGACAGAGCATGTTTCATTAGACCATTAGATCCACAGAAACCCCTGCTACACCAGAAATCTTCATTTTATCTACCACAATGAGCAGGTTCAAGACCAACCAGCTGGCAGTGAAGGATGTTTTTTCCATGCTGGACCAAGCTAACACTCCCCCACCCCACTCTGAACTATTCCAACATGTCCTGGATATGCCTACTGGTTCTCCTGGCTACTGCATACCCATTGTTGGGAAAGCTTCCTGCCACTGATATGACTATAAAAGGTGATGGTCATGGAGTAGGTACCCTGCTCAGGCTGAATGCCTAATGCTGATTTGTGTCACTCTCACCCTGAGCCTGTGAGATAGGGGCTCTGAGTGTCCTCATGAACAGATGTCCACCCCAACCTCGCATTATCACTCATCCCTGGTCATAGAGGCACCACTGTGTTGTGAATCCAGTATTTGAACTCAGGCAGGCTGACCCTTTATGGCTGGGCTCTGTGTTCTCAAAAGTTTGGATGGTGTTGTGTTAAAGAGAGTGGAAGTATCTGCTGTAGGACTCTTTCTCGGAGCTTTTCATATGCTACTGTGTTTAGAAATCTTCGAGAGGATGGCAAAGTAAGCAGCCCACCCAATGCGCAGTGAAGTGGGGCCCTTTTCACCATGGGAGATCTCTTGGGACTGGTTTTTCATGGATGGAGAGGCCAGATAAAATATAAGACCCAGTTAAATTGGAATTTCAGATAAATGATGACTAATATTTTGTATAAGTATGTCCCAAATATTGCATTGGTGTATCCTGTATTTTTACTTATTAAATCTAACAGCCTACATGAAAGATGCTTTGAAAAATATAAGGCATACAGCAAAACTCCACGACTCTCCCTATCTTCTGGTGACATCCATTTTTAGGAAACAAAACAAGAAGGTTGGCCCCAAACTGAGGTTCTGTCCTTTTACCTTCCCAATAATCATCTGTTGACCTGCATCCTTCCACCAGTGGAGGTCCTACAAGATGCTGCTTCTTGTCTTTTATGACCTAGGGCTGTGATGAGGGGCAGGCACATCCTTGGATATTCCAAAGTAATGATCACACCAGCAAGTAGAGATGTAGTCAGACAATCTCAACAATACTCCAGTTTTCATTCCGAAAAGAGAGGGACTTACGAGGACAGATGCACATAGACTCCAAATCCAGTACCTTGGGGCTGGTTGGTTGGTATGAAACCTCCTCTACAGTATTCTCTGCTGCATTTGCATTCCAGGGAAGTTAAAGGCTTATCAAGTTCAGGAGGAAATGGGTTTCTAGAAAAGATCAGGTCAGCTCAGTGTCTGTAAATCACTGGAGCATGTCTTGAATCGCGAATCCCATCATTCATCTCTCTCCAGAATCCATCCCTTTTTATTAATACTGCATCTAATGATACCTCTCAGAGACACTCATAAGTCACATCTTCTTACTTGGCATTCCTTTTCTTTAGAAACAAATTCCGTTGTCTTTCCAATATGTTTCAGTTATTTTGACCTGTGCTTCAGAACTGCTTGAAGCTTTATGGGTTTAAGCAAAGCAGAAACAAATGACCTCTCATGTTGTTCAGAACCTCTCTAAGCCAGAATAGACTTCACCCTTCCTGGCCAAGCAGGGGACTTCATGCTATCATGCAGGTGTTCGATTCTGATTCCAACCCTGCGCTGTCCAGTAAGGTAGCCACTAGCTACTCGTGGCTACTTTAACTTATACTTAATTACAGTTATATAAAATTTAAACTTCAGTTCCTCAGTCACACTCAGCCATATTTCAGGTGTTCAGTAGTCATATATGGCTAGTGGCTACCGCATCAGACAGCACTGATGAAGAATATTTCCATCGTCACAACAAGTTCTTTTTTTTTTTAAGATTTTATTTTATTTATTTGACAGAGACAGCCAGCGAGAGAGGGAACACAAGCAGGGGGAGTGGGAGAGGAAGAAGCAGGCTCCTAGCAGAGGAGCCTGACGTGGGGCTCGATCCTAGAACGCTGGGATCACGCCCTGAGCCGAAGGCAAATGCTTAACGACTGTGCCACCCAGGCGCCCCACAACAAGTTCTGTTAAGTAGCCCTATTTCCAAGTCTCACCTTACTGTCAAACTTACCAAGAAATAGTGCACGTGATTTTTGGCCATGAATGTCAGTTCTCTTTGGTTTGAGATAGAATAAATTAAGATAAATACTTCTGAAACAGGGACAAAATTGAGGTTATTTTATATTTTACAGGGAGCTACTCACAGTAGATTTATTAGTACCCTGATTTGGTTACAGATGCTACCTTAAGTTCTCAACCCCTGCTGTAGCCCACTGGTGAAGGCAGAACTTCACACGCACTATTAATTTGGCTCTATTTCTTTTTCTAATGAAACTGAGGAAAAGAGAAGGATTGACAGATCAGAGAAGCCAGGAGAGACTGTGTAGGGTGGAGGGGCAACACTGGCCAAATCAGAGACCCTAATTCAAGTCAGGTGACCATTAAGTGATTGAACAAATCTCTATCTTGTTGGTCTTTAGTTTTGAAGGTAGCTTTGAACAAGTAGACTTGTTCACTGAGAAGCCATAAGAAAATGCAAATAAGGAGAAAGAAAAATGTATCATTCTTACCTTGTCAGCCAAATGGATCACCAACACATCAAATATTTAATAGATCCCTACACCTCCCGTTTTGCTTATGTATATTGTATGTTCACAGCAGTGAGGTCATAATTTGCCTACTATTTTTGCAACCTGTTTTTTAAATTAATGTGTTTCAACATCCTTCCAAGTCAAGATGACTCATGCATCTTTGGATTTGGAGGTGTGTATTAGTTTGTCCAATAGGGGTTTTTAACTACTGCTTAGCATCTAGAAGGTTTCCAGTTTTTCTCCAATTATTAATATTCCATTGAACAACCTCAACCTTGTGCATATCTCTGATTATTTCCAAGGAATGAATTCCTGGAAGGGGAATTACTGGCATAAAGAGGGGCTGGAGGGGGATATATTAAGTTTTGGGATATAGGTCTTCAGTTTCTTTATGAAATGAAGGCATTGACTTTAATCTCTTATGATCCTTCTCTTTCCAAAGTTGTTCAACTCCTGGACTGTAGATCCATTGATCTGAGTCTTAGCAAACCCTCAGCACTCTTCTTCCCCAACCAGGCTGAGTCAGAGATGGCCTTAGGTCCCAAACTATGGGCGGAAAACCATCATCCTACAACTAGTAAGAGTCTCCTTACCCCTGGATTCTACCCCATGTTCTAAGGCAACATTTCCTGCTAGAGCTTCCTGTGCTGATGAAATGTTCTATATCTGCATATCCATTATAGTAACCATATCTGGCTGCAGAGCACTTGAAATGTGGCTGGTGTAGCCAAGGAAATGGATTTTTAATCTTTTTCATTTTAATAGCTAGATGTGGTTAGTGGCTGCCATTTTGGACAGAGCAGTTCTAAGGACATACCTCCAAGCCTCAAATATATACCAAAATCTTTACACTGTGCTTTATCTTAAATATGGCAAATGATAACAAAACCTGTTAATCCATGTCATGTTCAGATGGTTGCTTCAAACTATCTTTACTTCCCCTGTTAATTTCCTCAAGGTCAGAGACTACACACCAATTATACCCTGACCACAAGTCCATTCCATCACAATGGGGGCCCTCACTGAATGAGCCAGTCAAACTCAATCAGCTTCCTTAACAGTTAACTCAGCTATGATAGACCACAGCATATCCCCAAGCCATGTTAGTAGTCCCCAAAATGTGGAGGTTTATCACTTGGGGGTTGTAGGGCAACAGTACCTCCCCCTTGTTGTTAGGATGAAACAGAAGGAGAGTGTTAATACAGTGCCTTGTACAGCGTAAGTCTCCAGCGAGTGGTGGCCATTACTGATCTCTCCAACCATGTTGCAAGGTCCTCTCCATAATATCAGATTACTGGTCAGGACCCATGGCTGGTACCCAAAATCTCTTTCAAGGGTATTTCAATGCATGGTAGACTATTAGTATTAGAGAATTGGTTTGGGAACAAGGAGATGTCAAAGTGAATTGGGTTCCCCTGGTTGTGTGCTTTCTTTTTTTTATTATTTTTTAAAAAATTTTTTAAAGATTTTATTTATTTGTTTGACAGAGATAGAAAAAACACAAGCAGGGGGAGCAGCAGGCAGAGGGAGAAGGAGAAGCAGGCTTCTTGCTGAGCAAGGAGCCCAACGTGAGCCTCGATCTCAGGACCCTGGGATCATGACCTGAGCCGAAGGCAGACACTTAACCAACTGAGCCACCCAGGCGCCCCTGGTTGTGTGCTTTCATATGGCACTTATCACAGTGACAATTCTTGCCATGGTTGTTATCTGTCTTACATCTTTCTTCCCCACCATGCTATAAATGCAGAGGAGAAAGACTGTGTTTGTCTTGTTCACTTCTGTATTCCCAGGGCCAAATACGTGATAAGCATTTAATAAATCTCAAGTGATAGATTTGAGGATAAGTGGGCAGATGGGGAGGAATGAAAGAGCTATGTAAAACCTAGCAGAGAAATAAAAATAGTACCAGGAGCCCTGAAATGTAGGCAGCAACTTACTGTTGGCCCAATGAAAAGCCATGGTTGTGGCTTCTCCATTCAGTATCATGAAAGAGGTGAATGTGGATGGCAGTTTTCCAACTTCCGCATTGTAGATGTTTGGGGCCAGATAGTTCTTTGTGGTGGAAACTGCCCTTTGTATTGTCCTGAGCAGCACCCGTGGCCTCAAACTCCTCAACACCAGTAGCTCCCTCCCTCCTCCTCTGCAACCAAACTGTCTTCAGACATTGTCAAATGTGGCATGGGGGACAAAATCACCCACAGCTGAGAACCACTGCTTTACATCATATCCAAGGTCCCCTCCAGCACTGATAGTCTGAGATTCTACTTGAGACAATATATTTCTGAACATGGGAATTTTCTGGCATTTCATCATTATAGAATTATAAGAACATTTTCGGCTACTCATGGAAATCACTGTGGCCTGATTATCAGTTTAATATTTGGATCACTGGGCCATTAAAATGCTGATTTGAAATTCAATTTTCTATTTTTAAAAATGATCACTTTGTGAATTATAACTGTTATACGGTTGATTTTATTTAAATGGATTGTATAATTTCGCCCACTCTGTGTTCATGAATAATGCTTTATACTTGAATGTCAGAATGCCTGCTAACGACCGTAACAATCACAGCTTATGTCTATAGAATCCATCCATACAGTCATTGACAGATTGGCTTTATTTTTTCCATCTTCCACTGTTTTTCCCAGAGTAAGACCTTGAATTAGGGCTCATTAAGGCACACAAAAGCCTGGTCTTTCCCTCCACCCCCTTCCTCCGTATGTTTACTTCACTCCTCTCTAATTTGTTGAAGTTGCTTCTCGAAGCCACATAGAAACATGCATTTGTTTTCTACAACACTGTGCCGATGCATTTCATCATACAGGAAAAATACACCTTGGCCAAATATGGAGCTATATTTTCGCAGAAACATTTGTTGCATAGAACCTATGTGCATGAAGACTCCATAAATGTGCCACTATTTGGGGGATCGTGGAACTGGAACCTGACATCAGAACTAGTGTGGTGATGGCCTGGCCCAGTATAAACTGGCCTCTTCATTGGAAAAGTTAGTATTCCAAGAAATGCAGGGTGGCCTTTAGGATTTCTAGGTCCCATTGATGTGAAATCAATATACCACATCAGATTGGAGTACTTATTATGTTCCAGACAGTGTCCAAGCACGATGTGCTATTATCCATTATTTCTCCTAAACGTCCCGAGATGAGTACCATCATCTCCACTATTCCCCCAAAAAGAGTGTTAAATAACTTGCTGGAATAGCCGAGCTGGTATGTCACTGAGCCAGGGTGTGAATTCAGCTCTCTACATTTCTGGAATCTGCAGAATTCTCCCTTACCGATATTTTCCCTTGATTTAGGATAAAATAGAAATCACTTACTTTTTCCACTTCAGGGGAGCAGTCCTTAACATCAAGCTACAAGTTGATTCAACATATATCCATTCCAAAGCAGGTTAAGTTTTTTAAGTTTGAAAAAGTGCTGATAAGTGGGAAAGAGCTGGATAATAACTTCCTGTCAATGGTGTCTGTGGGCACAAGATTTTAATGCATAGATTTATTGTAGTGCACGATTTATAGCTTTGAGACTGCGATTTCCCTTCCTCAAAAAGTAAGCTTTATTTTAGTTAGTGAGAAAACACCACTTTGCCAAAACACGGTGACTTCAGAGCATGGTGATGACGTATTTTTAAATTTCCTTTGGTTTATGGCAGCTGAGAATCAGGTTTTTATATATGAAATCATTCTCTTCATCACATGGCATTAAATCAGTCAATATTTTTTAAGATAATTGAAATGGTCTCCAGCTAAGTTTATTTGTGCTGTTGTGGTCTTGGGAAGAAATAAACACAAGTGCAGAAATCAGTTAAAATCAGATTATTGATATATTTCCTTCCGCGTCTTTTCCCTCATGAAGATGCGATTAGAAAAACACTAACGGCAACAACAGACACTAACAAGAAACTTTCTTAGTAAGAAATATCACAGTCTGATTTCTTTTTTTTTAAATAATATTTTTTATTATATTATGTTAGTCACCATACAGTACATCCCCAGTTTTTGATGTAAAGTTCAATGATTCATTACTTGCATATAACACCCAGTGCACCATGCAATACGTGCCCTCCTTAATACCCATTACCAGCCTATCCCATCCCCCGCCAAAGCCCACAGTCTGATTTCTTTAAAAAAAAAAAAAAAAGAAAAGGAAAAAGAAAAAGAAAAAGAAAAAGAAAAAGAAAAAGAAAAAGAAAAGGAAAAGGAAAAGCATGTCGAGGAATGGAGCTAAATAAATGGCCTGGAGTATTAAACCCTTCCTTCCAGGACCCACAATGTGCAAGCAGCCACAGGGACGCCAAGACACCATTAGGTCTGTAGAGAGGTGCCCCAGCCTTTAAGTTAGAGTCTACAAGAAGTCACGTGTTCGAATTGTGTGCCCTGAGCCTCACCAACCATGCAGGGCACTGGCATCTCAGATTATCCTGAAGCTGTCCGGATCCCCAAAACTGAGCCCCATTTCAGACACATAATTGTTAGACTCTGCATGCCAATTTTAATTCCCCCAAAATGGCCATCCTAGATAATGGTTCTTTAAAACAAACAAAGGCCCCCTAATCCATGCTGCTGTAGTCATTTGGTGGTTTATTTATTTTAATCCACAATTTGCAACAAAATGTTTTTTTTTCCTCGTTAGAGAAAGCACAATCCTATTAAAAGTGGACTTCTTCCCTAAATTGAAGCCATTACAGCAAATTTAAGTCCGTGCATCACCATTATAGAGATTTAATGAGCATCCTATTTGGGGACATTATTGGTTTAAAGAAATAAATCACAAATATTTCATTTCACACTAGCACTGAGTATTTCAAATTCATTTTCTCAACACAATGATGTGTTTAAATGAATTGTTCTGTTGACTGAATTTTGATCACATTACTGGGTATTTGAGATAGAAATGTGCAGACGGAAGTCAGGAATCATTGCACCTGGGTCTGGCTCTGCTGACAACAAGAAATGAGACCTCAGGCAAGTCATTTAGTATTTGGGTACTTAGTTTCTTCTCAGTCAAAAGAGGTGTTCAACTGCCGTGTGCCCCAAATCGTCAAAGCCATTTTTCCCACAGTGTTGAATGAGGCCCCAGCCCCACCCCACATCGGGATTCTATAGTTCCACAGCAGGGACCAGAGCTCTTTCGGAATAGCAAGCCCAGGGCGGTTGTGTGGCTCAGAGAGCCAGGGACCCCATGAGGGAACCACACTGCTGGGGATAGCGCCAGAAGTCCCATTAGGCTTAAAGCTTCTCTGAGCACACGTTGGGGTGTAGTATTTGACATTTGCTTCCCTTCAGTAAAGCAAAACCCCCTTCAATTAGGTTACCATTAAAATGATCTGAAGCTGGAATCTTATGTCTGGCGGGTCTTGTGAGCCTAAAATAAGAGAAATTAAGGAGGATTGAGTCAAGCTGGTTGTGTTGAAAAGAAGAGAGGAAGACATAAGGGCAACCAGGAGCTAAGAAGGTTTGTGGAACAGAAGTTCCTAACCTGGTATGTTCAAGGTTTGGTCCACGGAAGGACATTATGGAGCCTCTGAACATCTGAA